>NC_140217.1:3470790-3523290 GCF_951802725.1 Rutilus rutilus | reverse complement strand
CTTGAGCTCAAACTGGGACGTAATTATTTAGAGACAATGTGCCATTTGGCTCATATAAATCATGTGAAAACACACCTCAGTGTAACAGGTTTAATCACAGCGGGCAGCTTTGATCTCTAATTACACACTAATAACCTGCAAAAATTCAAAGAGGTTAGAATGTGACATTTGTCTTGTCAATTCTCCAAAAAATATGACATTTATATTATTACTTAAATTATAAAAAATTATATATATTTTTTTATGAACAAGAACAAAAAAAAAAAAAGAACAGCAACACGACACATAGAAACTGCATGAATTTCTCTTCTACTGAATCTCTCATTACAGTGCTTTGCAAAAGCTATAATTATATAAGATATACTGAATATCTGACTGGTCACCATAGCAGAAATCATCCTCGCATAAATCTGTCTGAATAAAGCCACTGACAGCTATCTGATAACTGATAACTTTCCACTGATAATACGCTGCATTTTATTACCGTATTGTTCTGAATATAAGACGACCCTGATTATAAGATGTAACTTTTGGAAAAGTTTTTTTGATGAAGAAAATCTATTGTGTGTATTATTATCATGTAAAAGTCTAGACCATGAATATAAGACGAAACTTTTTTTTTTCTTCAAAAAAAACATTGTCTTATATTTGGAACAATACAGTCCATCCATTATTCATCCTTCCATCCAATCATTCATCCAATCATTCATCCATCCATTCATCCATCCAACCATCCATTCATCCATCCATTCATCCATCCATCCAATCATTCATCATCCATCCATCCATCCATCCAATCATTCATCCATCCAATCATTCATCCATCCATCCATCCAATCATTCATCCATCCATCCAATCATTCATCATCCATCCAATCATTCATCCATCTATTCATCCATCCATCCAATCATTCATCATCCATCCAATCATTCATCATCCATCCATCCAATCATTCATCCATCCATCCAATCATTCATCCATCCATCCATCCATCCATCCAATCATTCATCCATCCATCCAATCATTCATCCCCCCATCCATTCATCCATCCAATCATTCATCCATCCATCCATCCATCCATCATTCATCCAATCATTCATCCATCCATCCATCCATCCATCCATCCATCCATCCATCCATCCATCCAATCATTCATCCATCCATCCATCCATCATTCATCCATTCATCCATCCATCCATCCATCCATCCATCCATCCATCCATCCAACCAACCAACTAATCAATCAATCAATCAAGCAATCAATCAATCAATCAATAAGGAGTCAAAAATAAGTTAATGCAGTTTTAATAATTTTAATATATTTAAAAATATATATATATATAATAAAGAGTTTTTTGTTTGGTAAACCTCATAAAACATCTAGTAGATTTCTTTAAAACCAGTCAAAAAATATTTGCTAACCGGAGAAGAAAGATAAACTTGATATATTTGGTGAAAAAAAATCTGAAACAACTGTGCCTCAAGAAAAGAAAACCAAGACAAAAATACTGCGCAAGAAATAACGTTTTCCAGGGATAGCGATGAGACTCTGAAGTAAAACCGCCTGATGGAAAATCTGATGTTCTTTATGGATCTGCGGGAGCAGCTTTTGTTTTCCTGAACTTTGGCTGCTGAGTCCAAGACTGTCGAGAGCTTCCCGAAGTCAAAAACCCGGGACGGCTCGACAGCTCCGGTGTGGAAAATCATCACAGATTTCTGGACGAGGCACAGATGAACATAACGATGAGAAACGGTCATATTTCTCTCTGACGACAAGAATTTCATGAAGTCACCGTACATTGATTAACAGCAGCTGTCGATTTGTTATTCTCCAGTGTCTCTCTGTCAATGATCTGATTGTAGACGCGAGTTCAGACATCAGACATGGAGCTGACAGAGTATCTTCCCACCGCCGGTGTATTGACAGCATGTCGAGTAATGCAGCAACATCTATTTTAATTCAGCGCCTGAATATTAAAGTCTGTCAGAATGAGTCATGGCAAACAAGGGGCAAGAAAGAAGCCATTTTTCAATCTAATAGCCGTTTCTTCTCTTCTACTTTTGGTGTGTGAGCTCTGCAACTTTAATTAAACTTCTCAGTTTACAAAAACATTAATATTTTATTCATACACTAAAATTACATCAAAAGAAAAGCACAGAGAGACGTCTAACTAACGTTTTAAAAATGTAATATTGCACAGACATAATCGACTGTGAATTACATGCATATTGACAATGCCATTATGTGTATTTGACTATTCTAGCACGATAAGCCTTGAGAGAGGACTAAATCATGGTTATTATTATCATAATATGCAAATAAAAATGTTAAACCATGGCTTACAAATGTACAGTGTGAAATCTTTCAAAGTTAAAAGAAAGTCAAAAGAATTCAGTACTAACCAAAGACCCTGGTTTAACACTTTCATGTCTGAAAAGCATAATTTTCTAGATTTTGAGACTTTAATAAAAGACAAAACACCCGTTCCAAACGTATCGAGATGGAAACAATGCAGAATGCATCAGTTTTTGTCTTTCGAAATGCAAAGCTCAAAACGCTCAAGCGACAGGCGTATCCGATGCGAGTCTGTTAGTAATGCAGCGGGTCAATAACAAACGGTTCAATCTAAAGCATTTGGGTTTAATTAGAGGAGCATCTCAAGACCCCACACATTAATCACAGCGCAAATGTGTCTCTCATATGACAGTCACACAATCACACAGATTTCCCATGTACTGTAGCATACACACACACACACACACACAACAGAGAGATGGAAAACTGTAGCTCAACCCACGATACATCATGTTGTTTGAAGAGGGACCGTCTGGGATATTAAATCCACATGAAACACACTTGAATCTCATCCATATTTCCAACAGATACAGATCTGGACTTACTAAAAACATTAGCATAAGCCTTTTTGAGAGTGGAAACTAGTGTGATTATCTTTCAGGAACTTTTGTAGCTTCACACACCCTGTGTGAACAAAACCTCACCATATGAGTTCTTTTTTTTTTTATATAAGAAATAGTGTACGGTACTCTTTATATTCGGAATATTAATGTTACAAAAGATTATATTTCAAATAAAGGCCCTTCGTTTGAAAAATATGAAACAGCACAACTGTTTTCAACATTGATAATAATCATAAATGTTTCTTGAGCAGCAAATCATCATATTAGAATGATTTCTGAAGGATCATGTGACACTGAAAACTGGAGTAATATATATTAAAATATTTTAAAATAGATAAGAGTTATTTTAAATTGTAATTCTATTTCACAATATTACTGTTTTGACTGCAACCCGGTCACACTAAATGCGTCTCTATAGCACGCATTGTGTTTATCGTGCAATTTATACGTGAAAATACGTTTTTACACGCATATGATACGCATGGGTAGGTTTAGTAGTGGTGTGGGGTGCGTGTGTATTATACGTTTGGTTAGGATTAGTGGTGTGGGGTGCGTGTGTATTACACACAATAAAGTGCATATCAAATGCACGCGAAAACTGCGCATCGTCACATATATATATATATATACACACAGTTACACACATATTATATAAACACAAACTTTTATGTTAGATGTGATTAAGCGATTTGATAGCACTAAACATAATATAATAATTTTGTTGTGTGCCCTTAAAGCTTATCGTTCGTTGATATAGTTTTTTTATTTCGATTAATTGCGCAGCCCTACTCTGCGTCTCTGTGAATATTTGTACAGATCTTATTTAAATCATCATAGACTTTGTGCTCAGGATTTCTGTCCACCCTAAAGTCATTTTCACCATCCAATTAGTTCCCAAATGGATAAAATCAAATTGCACTCTCATTCAATACCCTGTTCCACTCAGAAATATCCCACATTATGAAAGTCAAATGGGTGGCGAACGCTTTTTCATGTTGACTTTAAAGGTTTTCGGGTTCATCTTGAAGTTTGAAGCGATGCCCATGTGATCTGGACCAGTTTCTCCAGAGACATGCATCTTTCAGAGGTACTACCCTTCAGACAGGCCTTGCCTGTAGCCTTCCGCTCAATTATTAAAGTGTGTTTCCTGCGTTCCCTCCTTCTCTTTATGCAGGAGAGGGAGTAAGTGTGCTCTGTAGTTCAGAACCAAAACCCAAACCCCCTCCAGCTTCACTGACTCAAGGATGATTAATCATACAAGGATGATGTATGATTAAAACTCATCGTCTTAATCATACACTCGATTTAATTATATCACATGGAACCGATCCAACCGATATAGATATTATACCGCAAAGTGATGAAGTCACTGACCATTACATGGTAACTTGCATATTACGTACTGCTGTAATATGTCATGCAGCGCCGCGTTATCAACCAGGCAGAACAATCCTTCCATCCACCATAGATAATTTCTCAAATTGCTTATCCGATCTGTCTCAGCTGCTGCCTGAACCCAAACAAACAGATGAACTAGAAGAACTAACTAGCACTATGAGCACTATTCTCTCTAGAACATTGGATGTTGTTGCACCTATTAGATTAAAAAAGGTCAGAGAGAAAATTAAAGCACCGTGGTACAACAATACCACGCATGTTCTAAAGAGAGAAACCCGTATTTTAGAGCGTAAATGGAAACAAACTAATTTAGAGGTCTTTAGAATCGCGTGGAAAGACAGTATGTCACGTTATAAAAAGGCCCTAAAAGCAGCCAGGGCTGAGCACCTCCGCAAACTAATAGAAAATAACCAAAATAATCCAAGGTTTTTATTTAACACCGTGGCTAGACTAACAAATAAACAGACATCACCCGAACAAAATATCCCATTACAGTTTAGTAGTAATGATTTTATGAAGTTCTTCACTGAGAAAATAGAAAACATCAGAACCACAATTGTAAACGTTCAATCTTCAGTTGCGCCTTATAATTCAGCCTTAATTATCACCCCGCAAGAACAATTACAGTGCTTTACAACTATAGAACAAATAGAGTTAAATAAACTTATCACTTCCTCTAAAACAACAACATGTTTATTAGATCCGATACCAACTAAACTACTGAAAGAAGTGTTACCTGTAGTGGAAGAGCCTCTCCTTAATATTATTAACTCGTCTTTATCTTTAGGTCATGTTCCAAGAACATTTAAACTGGCAGTTATAAAACCTCTCATTAAGAAACCACAATTAGATCATAATAACCTAGCAAATTATAGACCCATTTCAAATCTTCCATTTATGTCTAAAATATTAGAAAAAGTGGTGTCCGCTCAATTGTGTTCTTTCTTGCAAGAAAATGATATCTATGAGAAGTTTCAGTCTGGTTTCAGGCCGCACCATAGCACTGAAACTGCGCTCGTTAAAATCACAAATGATTTACTTTTAGCTTCTGACCAAGGCTGTATCTCAATACTAGTTTTACTTGATCTTAGTGCTGCGTTCGATACTATAGATCACACAATACTCTTAGATCGACTACAAAATTATACTGGTGTTCAAGGACAAGCATTAAGCTGGTTTAGATCATACTTATCTGACCGCTACCATTTTGTCTATTTAAATGGAGAAAAATCGATCATAACTCCAGTAAACTATGGAGTGCCGCAGGGATCTGTGTTAGGCCCTCTATTATTCTCAGTATATATGATGCCACTTGGAAATATTATAAGGAAACATGGAATTAGTTTCCATTGTTATGCTGATGACACTCAAATATATATTTCATCACGGCCAGATGAAAACGATAAATTATCCAAATTGACAGAGTGTGTTAAAGATATAAAAGATTGGATGACGCGTAATTTTCTTTTATTAAATCCAGACAAAACAGAGGTACTACTTATCGGTTCAAAAAACCGCCCACAAAACCTCTCGCAATACAACTTTAATATAGTAGGATGTCCTGTTACTTTATCCTCTACAGTAAAAGACCTGGGTGTTATACTCGATTGCAACCTGTCTTTCAAAAATCATATTTCATATGTTACAAAAACCGCCTTTTTCCACCTTAGAAACATTGCTAAGCTACGTAATATGCTATCAGTTTCTGATGCAGAAAAGTTAGTTCATGCATTCATGACCTCGAGACTAGATTACTGTAATGCTTTATTAGCCGGTTGTCCTGCATCCTCAATTAACAAGCTACAGTTAGTCCAAAATGCCGCCGCTAGAGTTCTTACTAGATCAAGAAAATATGATCATATAACACCGATTTTATCATCACTGCATTGGTTACCTATAAAGTTCCGTATTAATTACAAGGTATTGCTACTGACTTATAAAGCCCTAAACGGCTTAGCTCCAGTCTATTTAACGGATCTTCTATCGCCCTATAATCCATCGCGCTCTTTAAGATCACTAAATTCAAGGCTTTTGGTCATACCTAGGATATCCAGAACCACCAAAGGAGGGAGAGCATTTTCACATTTAGCTCCAAAACTCTGGAATAGCCTTCCTGATACTGTTCGTTGCTCAGACTCGCTCTCCCAGTTTAAAACTAGATTAAAGTCGCATCTCTTCAGCCAGGCATTCATATAATATTTTTAATCTTACAGTCCAAATTACAATCCGGCCTCTAGTTAATAAACGCCAGAGGAGAACTGGCCCCCGACTGAGCCTGGGTTCTCCCAAGGTTTTTTTTTCTCCATTGGGTCACCTGATGGAGTTTTAGGACACTATTAGGTCACTTGATGGAGTTTTTCGGTTCCTTGCCACTGTTGCCTTTGGCTTGCTCAGTTGGGGATATTCTGGATATCTAATTTGATTTTATCAATAAATTCCACTAGAAACAAACCTTGTTGTATTATTTTAATTTAATACTGTGAAGCTGCTTTGATACAATCTGTATTGTGAAAAGCGCTATACAAATATACTTGACTTGACTTGACTTGACTTGACTTGACCCTGGAACACAAAACCACAAGTCGCATGGGTATATTTGTGGCAATAGCTAACAATACATTGTATGGGCCAAAATTATCGATTTTCCTTTTATGCCAAAAATCATTAGGATATTAAGTAAAGATCATGTTCCATGAAGATACTTTGTAAATTTCTTACCGTAAATATATAAAACATTTATTTTTGTGAGTGAATGAAGCACAATTGCGAACATAAACGGACAACTTTAAAGGAGATTTTCTCAATGTTTAGAATCCAGATTCCAGATTTACAAATAGTTGTATCTCTGCCAAATATTGTCCTATCATAACAAACCATACATCAATGGAAAGCTTATTTAATCAGCTTTCAGATTATGTATACATCTCAATTGCAAAAAATTGACGTGTGTGTGTGTGTGTGTGTGTGTGTGTGTGTGTGTGTGTGTGTGTGTGTGTGTGTGTGTGTGTGTGTGTGTGTGTGTCTATAAATCTATATATATATATTGCATAAATATCCCACATTATGAAAGTCAAATGGGTAGTAAATAAATGGGTAGCCTAGTAAATAAAGCTAAAAAGCTAAGCGTAAAACATGCTGATATTCCTGACGCAGACGCTGTTCCTGGATTTATCTTGAGGTGTCACATCTCTGATGTGTTGTGTTCGACTGGCCTTGTCATTACCGCTCAGACCTAAATTATTGATCGTGAGAGTTCATCAGCATCACAGTCACGTCCTCGAGCTCCTGATCCGTCCCCAGTACAGCCACTGAAATAATTAGTAGGATTTCTCATTAAGGGAGGATGAAAAAAGAAGGAGGAGAGAAACAGCGGGGGCTGTGGGTGTTAAATATCTCCCCCTGAGAGTCCAGAGCGTTCGGATCATATCCGCTGAATGACAGGCCCTCCACCGCAAAACACACACAGAAACGGGAATAAAACATCAATACAGAGAGAGAGAGCAGCTCTGACAAAGTAATGAAGAGCGCTACAATCTGAAACCAACATTTATCAGCAGCTTATGTAACAAATCCTGTCGCTTGAGTGCTCATGGCCAGCAGAAAATACTACTAAAACTTTCAAGCTTTAAAGCACATACTGTTTAAAAATTAAGGCATTTATAAATGTTTCAAAAGATTCTATTTCAAATAAATGCTGTTCTTTTGAGCTTTCCATTCCTCAAAGAAGAATGCTGGAAAAACATGCATCACGGTTTATATTTAGCAGCGCAACTGTTTTCAACATCGCTAAGATTTAGAAATGTTTCTCGAGCAGCAAATCGACATATTTGAAGGATTTCTGGAGGATCACGTGACACAACGCCTCATATGACATCACGCCTGATATGACCGCTATCATTATTGCTGGGTTCACTGCAAACGGAAGATGCGTCAGTGCTATTGTGTGACTTATTGTGTCTCCAAACATACAGAATGTGCATATGGGTGGTTGACAAAAAAAAATTTTTCATTTTTTTTTTTATCTCAAATGTAAGTCATGGAACTCATTGGGTTATATTCTACCAACTCTTATATTTCCAAATATATATGTGGTCTTGTAGATTTTGTCCTGAAATTTACATTTATTCACTAGTTTACTGTCTTAGTGACTAAAATTGTCATATGGTGTGACATGAATGTTATTGTGTATTAAATTAAAAAGGGGCATAATGTGATAACGTATAAGTCAATTTATCATTACTATATAAAAGTATAGCATTTCTTATGTGCAAATATGTTACATTTTGCATTATTTTACTTTATCAACACTCATAGAAAGACGTTTACTCGTAATCTTTCAATATACTTCAAATTAATTTGGGAATACCTTGTTATAAAAGTACCAAAATGCTTGTAACCTTTGCTGGCACTATTCCCCATCTTTCACATTGATGATTTTATGATTAATAACCAAAAAGCCTTAATTTCTTTCAGAATTCTGAATGTCACACCAAATGACATGGTGTCACGCCATAATATGCATTATATACTTCAAAAGTAGTATTATGGCTATTCTGAATGCATGGCCTCAGCCACCTTGAGGCATCCTGCTCTTGTTTGTCCAAAGACACAATGATTCAATGATGTGTAAATGCTCTTCATTTAGATTTGCTGGTTAGGAAGCATGATACTGTATATCTGAATTAAGGATTAATTGAAATGTAATGGGAATGTGTTTTTGAGCCTGCCGTTAACTCGTCAGAGGAATATGAAGTGCCGTGAAGAGCGAAGGTCCTCACGGGGTCTTCACTAAACAAACAGCCCTTCTCCACGCATGCAAACACGCAAACGCACATCAGGAGTGGCCTTCATTTTGGCTATTGAAATATTCTCCCGCTCTCTCGTGTGCCGAAGCGGCTCAGAAGCACTGAGACACGGAACACTAGTTGTGTTGGCAATTATGGTAATGGGATGCTATTAGGCCATGATTCCGTATGAGTGATCTGGGAGAGGGAGCCCCGGCGGAGCAAACGATAACAGAGCGTGTGCTTCTCCTTGATACTGCTCCAGCTTCAGCATTTGCATAATCAACCCTCCCAGTAATGAGGGGTGTGGCCTGAATGCAAGCTAACACACTAGTCTTATTATTCCTGCAGTATTATTATAGTATCTATACTGTGCACGTTTTCTGAAGGCATGGAAAACCCGGATGATCCGCTACATTTGCTAAATCGTGCAACCGCAAACTGCACTGGATAATGTGTCCCACAATGCACTGGACCTGCATGACGATGAATGAATTAATTAAAAGTAATTAAAAGTTTCCTCTGTGACTCATTATGTGATCATGCTGCAAAATTATTATGCTATTTCAAGGGTTCTTAATTTTGTGTTGGAGTCTCCTACAATAGGTTTACATGCATCCAAGGTTAAAACAAAAACACACTTTCTCATTGCATATGGCGTCATATGCATTATATTATATTATATTATATTATATATATATATATATATATATATATATATATATACACACATACACACACACGTATATGTATATATAACTAATATCTAAAATAATGTGCTCTGCTTCACGTTCTATTTTTTTTTTAATAACATAGGATAAAGTATACTATGCAGTGCTCAGTATGTAGTAAGCTATCACTTGATTCTGAACACAACCTGAGTCTTCATTACCAGACAGGAATCTCTCTATATCTCTAAGCCCCGCCCCCAACGTCCTTCAACACACACACACACACACACACACACTCCCAAAGGAGACACACAACTCTGATGAATTGATTGACACCATTTCCATCTGCTAGTGCTGTCAGAGAAAGAGAGAGAAAGAGATACAGGGGCCATTTCTGCTAGATTTCTACACACACACACACGCATGAACAAAACACACACCACACCCATTTACCAGCGTAAAAAAACTGAATCATTAAAATACAACTGTAGGATTTTATATTAAGTTCTGTCCTTACAAAATGTCCTATATGATGGTGTCATGATACAGAGATTGAATGGTAACCTGAATAAAAAAGCACTGGTTGTTCTTCTGAATATCTTGAACTAGCATAAGCTGATCTACAGTATCTGGAATTATGGTTTTATGGTTGGAATTATCTGTTTATTTTCAGCAGGGAAAGCAGAACTGAAACGTCACCGCACAACTCAATAACACGTCCACATCCGTCACGCTTCTATCATGACAACTAAATCAGCGCAATTAGCACGCCATGCTAAGCGCTAACTATTCCATCAAAAACAGACAAATGACCTAAATCTCACTGTATGAAGGGGAATTTCAGTCTCTCATTTTATGATGCACAGAATGTGATCTTTAAATACACTGCTTTTGACATTTATGATATTAATAAGAGAAGCTAATTTTATTGTGAATGTGTCTCAATTTGCTCTCTATAGCTCAAAACTATGTACCTTACCTTTCTAATGTCCAAATTTGTGTTTATGATGGTTAGTGGTCTGATTAAATAAACTTCTGAGTAGGGACGCACAGATATGAACATTTTGGACAATACGATAATTTTGGACAAAGCAGATAACCAATATATTTGCCAATAAAGCTAAATCCAAATTTGTATATAATTTTTGAGAGCCGGATTACAAAAACAAAAGCCTCACCATTAAAGGCCATGTCCCAAACACACATTTATAATGTTCTCATTATAAATCTAAGTATAGCCGATATGACAGATTTGCGCTGCACATGTTGCACTTTACCATATTTTCCTTTTCAAAGTGATTCCAATCATATTCAAGCAATTCAAAACCATCATGTTGAACAGTGCGCATCTGAAGAGTCTCTGCTGAAGGAAATAATCCATTATTTATCGGCTTTAATATATCTGCCAAATTTTCTTATCAGGCCGATAACGTTAAAAATGAAAATATCGGCCGATACCGATATATCGTGCATCCCTACTGGTTTGAAAATAAGTGTTTTCCAGGGCCAAAAATGTCTGTATGCAACACCCTATCTAGAAGATGAGGGAGAGGAATGAGACACAGCCAGGAAAACTAGTCCAGTGCGTTCACAATATCTCAATGCGACTCCCTCAGTAAGCGTCTCTAAATCCGTCTTAGCCAGGAACTCATTACTTTTTATGCCACAATCAACATCCTCAGCCCACTAGGACCATCAACCTGACTCATTCCTCAAACACCACCGCAATTTCCAGCCTAGCAACCACACGCTGTTGATTATTGACCACAATGTTGAAGCCACAATGACTACTCGCCCACACACACACACACACACACACACACACACACGCACGCACGCGCACTCTTTTCTCCAGCAGTTTTAATTTGACACCCTGAGCCGGGGTAACGAGGTGAGGAGAGAGAAGCCGCAGTGGAATTCATTAGCCGCGCCACTGCAGGGTCCTCTCTCCCGGCGTTAATGACATCGAGGCTGGAGAAAAACGAGACAGCCCAGACACAGGATGAAATAAACATGAGCGCTGTCAGCAGTGAAGGTTCGGGCTAAAGGGACGGCGAGAGCAGGGTCTGAAGAAGACCTCCAGCCCCCGAAAGATCACACCAGGAGCCTCCGGGACCCTCGGTGCGATTCCCAGCCGCATGTTATTACGGGCTGATGAAAGCAAAAAGAGATTTGACACGAGTTCCTGTAGCACTTACACCGCGGTAGACATCGCATTCGCACGGCTCTTGGTGGGCAGCACAACTTTTTGCTAGTTACGTGAGATACTGACAAATAAACATGGAGAAATGTGACGCGCGCGTCAAACAAGTCAAGAGAGAGATGGCTATTAGGGGCGGAGCCAAAAGATGGCTGTCTGAATGTGGATCATCCAATCAGAACCCAGAATCTGTTTTATAATTATAGAGATTTTACAACAGCACAAGGCAAAACAAAGGGTTATTTTTAATAATAAAGACCAGGGTTATTATTATTATTACATTTTGGTTACTTGAAAATAAACGTTAGCTGGAAAAAAAAAACACATGATTATAAAATATAATTTCTTTAAAAACAAAAATTAAATAGTTTAATAATTATTATATAGTATAAGATATAATATAAATAATATATTATTTAATTAAATGGATGTATTTAAAATATAATTTATTATTCATTAAATGTCATCCAAAAATAATGTTTTATCGCCTATACCATGACCATGATGTAAAATCTACTGTGAGATGTTGGTCATTGTCCAAGTCCAACCCTGAGTGACACCACCTTTAAGACAAGACAAATTCATCACCATATCTCCGGCAGCAACAACATCTACATTCACGTCTGCAATTAAATTATTAACGTGAAAGCCCCGCTTGGACCCCGCTGTTAATGTGCCGCTGGAATATATTAAACACACAGCCATCTTTGTCAGCTTCACTACAGATCAATTGAAATGCCAAGGAAAGGAACATGCATGCAGGAAATGGAAATGTGTGTGTTGGCTGCGGAGAGAGAGAGAGAGAGAGAGAGAGAGAGAGAGAGAGAGAGAGAGAGAGAGAGAGAGTGTGTCACCTCTGAGTGGAAGAGTGTCATATTCTGGCAGTCTGAACAGCGAGAGAGTCAAGACTTAATCTGCCCATCAAGTGACAAGTTAAACTTCAGTTAGACGTTTCCTTTCTGTTTACATTCACGAAGAAACTAATTCAAAAACGTGGTATTGCTGATGAGCGGGTCTAGGCCCAATCGCACGTCCAAATTTTCGCTAATTTTGGTGGAAAATCTTGAGAATTCTTAGGAATGTAAACATGATAAAATGTGTTTTTGCCTGTTTTTTTTATTTATTTAAGGATCGTTGCAATACACCTAATACTGAGCAAAACCGACATGAAATGAAAAATTCACCCCATTTTGTAAACGCATGTGACTTTTTTTAACCTCGTGATGATCAAAATAACTCTCTCTTCCAGTGAAACGTCAGACTTTTTGGGTGCATTTTTAAGTGCAACACCCACATTTCAGGATCTAATCACAACTGACGGATTGAATCAAGTCCCCAACCAACATTTGCTTATTTTTTCAATAATCCGTTACACTCAAATTAATCGCATCTTACATAAAAGTTTGTGTTTATATAATGTAGTGAACAAAGTTGCATACTGTACAAAAACATACTGTATATGTTAAAATAACACTAAATGCATGTGTGTGTGTGTACACACACATATGTATGCAAATATGTATATATAAATATATACTGAATATATGTGTGTATATATATACACACACACTTATTGTATAATATACGTATATACACACACACTATATAAACAAACTTTTATATTAGATGCGATTAATCGCGATTAATCTTTTTGACAGCACTTGACATAATATATTATTTAATAATGAAAGAACAGTACAGTATAATGTTACTATAGAGCAAAAAAGAACATGCAATAGCCTAATGCATAAAAGCTTTACGATTCTGTGGAAATGCTTGTTTTTGGTACATATTATGTGGGTCTGTACTGTAATTTCTCCTCTGCTTTTCTCGTCACTGTTGTGTTGGCAGTCAACAAGACAACATCCCTCAAAGCCAACATCTGACTTCAGTGACGTGGAGAACTAGCGGAGGTCAGCGGAGGAGATGACCTCTCTTTCCCAACCTCTCATCCTCAGACGCTGAAGGAACGGTCTTGACAGTCAGGATAACCGGACTAAAATGACGGATGTGTACAGTAGGCACCTGTCTTTCTTCAGCGAGACGATCGGCACTGAGCGCTGACAGGTTTAACGGGGAGTCAGAGAGTAAAGAGATCAAACAGCGCCGGCTGTGACATTTAGAAGAATATCTCCAACCGTCTCATTCACATTCCTAATGAATTAAGAGTCGGCTCTTGATTTATTAGGCGAAAAGTCATATTGGCAAAAAAGTCAACTCTAGGTGTAGGTCAGGCAATTCAACGCGTGTTTGGCTTGGCTGTTTCGACGACTAGACGTGTTTTAAAAGGAATTTCACATTCGCTGAACCCTTCCAATACGGCAATTAAGACGTCGTGAAAAATCTCCCGGCCGCGTATTGAAGGAGTATCCTACGGAAGAGTGAAGAGATGGCAGCACGAGTCTCTTTATCCGACCACACCACAGAAAGTGACAAATTGGCCTAGTTTTGTCTTTAATTAATCACAGCAGCCTGACAGCAACCTGAGCCCGACTGCATCATTAGTGCAGTGCTACCGGTGTGTTTGGGGAGTTTGTGCTAGAAGACGATTCTGTTCATTAACTCGTCCGGTTCAACAGATCAGAATAAACACACTCCAATATGACATCTTATGGAGGGGTTTTTCATTCAGGTAGATCAAGCAAAAGATCTAAACTATATTTTGCTAATTATACACCTTATTTTGTAAGCCATTTTCTGTCAGTGTGCGAGACTTCTGATTCATTAGCTGCTGTAAGTGAATATTAACTAAGAAAAACAAAGTGCAGTAAAATGTAAAACTAACTAATGAATTTAAATGATATGATGAGATATAACAGTTTGCAATGGTGCCCGTCCACTTTTTCAGCGGTGTTTGTCCCGGAAGTATTTTTTCCATTAATTTCTCCCATAGGGATTCCAAAGAAGTCTTCATTAAGCTTTTGTTTTAAGCCATGAACCAAACCAACCAGCTATGAAGTGAATCATACCATCACTTTGATTTGAAGCAAAAATACAAAGGTACAAGGCTGTGTGCTTAAAGGCTTTAGTGAGGGAAAGAACTACAATCCCATGAAGCATTGCAAACAGCATAGTCGAATTAAAAACTATGGGAAACTACGCATTTAAAATGTTGATTATATATAATAACAATATATTTTAAGTTTATTGCAAAATATGCATCTATATTAAAATATTTAACTATTTTGAGGGCGTTGGGAGATTACGTCATTCGCAGTGCTTCATGTGAGTGGGCGGGGCCAACAAGATCTTTTGTCACGTGTTCCTTGTTTCAACTCTCTGATTGGTGGGATTTTCTGTACAGAATCATGGGTAATGTAGTTTACTATCAATTCCACTGTTAAACGAATAACTTGAAAACTACGTTGAAATAATGCAGGCTAACGTCTTCAAGAGAAGCGAATGCCATAGATTAACAACCTCGTAGCCCACAGTAAGGTTGTCTTTAAAGGTTTTGAAGTTATCGTTAAAAAATTATTTTCCTATGGAGAAAATGAATGAAGTTTTTACTTTCGGAAATCAGACTCTTGTGCTCTTTATCGAGAAGCACAACAAGCTCTTATAACGTTCTCATGTTCAAAATAAGGTGGATAAAAACCAAGGTAATTGGGGCTTTTACAAATACCGGTTTCGCTATCGTGTGTGAGAAGGCCTGCACTGTTTTTAGCCTAATTGTTTATGTGAACATGAGCTGTTTTCTCAGTGTGTCACGCATCGCTGCTGCATTTTTAAAAACGCATCTCAAAACCTGTCTTCTTCTCATTCAGTCAGCGCCGTGGCTCTGTGGTTGGATACTATTGTGTGACGTCTCACGTTTTTAAAATCACGAGCATGTTCTGTGTGAACGGCCCCTTACGTCCGTCACTCAGAAGTCAAATAAAATGTTGTCTAATTGGACAGATCATCCAGGCGAATAAAGAAAAGGTCATTTCCGATGTTTGAGATCACATAGTTTACCATTATATTGGTGCAAATGTTATTTTATGTGCAAAACAGCAGAGAACAGCAGATATGATGTATTTACCGGAAAAGTCAAGCCAACCAGAAACAACTTTGTCAATTAAAAGGTGGAATGCAAATTGGTAAATGTGGTTCACTGTATAAATATGTTTGTACACATATTGTGTAATAGTGACTACATTTCCCCCAATAATCAGTGGCAGCACAATAATGATCAAATAAAGCATACATTTCACACCTAATCCACATAATTTACTCTACATTTTGGTGAACCAGCACTAAAAACGTCTAGGTCTTTGTTGGGAAATAGAAAGGGATGACATTTCCGAACACTTCCAATTTATTCTGACCAAAATTACGAACAGCACATCATAATTACGATTTTCAAAATATTTTTAAGCAATACAGCAAAAATGGTAAAAATATGTGGATGTAAATCCATCTTATCGTATCTTACAAACCTTTATTTTCAAACAAAATGATATTGCTCATACAATTATTCTTGTAAAGCTCATCAGAATCTTTATATACCAAATATCAATGCATAAATGTATTCCTCACAAAATTGTATTCCTCACCTATGCTCATTTTTTGTTCTTTCACCTCTACCTCCACCTCTACCGGCAACCAACAAATGTCCTGGTTCAGTGCCAATTAAACATTCTTCTCTTCATGCTTCTGAGCAGAGATCACAGACGTTCACAGAGACTTTTCCACTCGATGCTCTTTCAGTTTCAACAGGCAGCGGAGGACCAATCACAACAATGAGACATGTCAGTGGACAAGAATAACAATGAAACGTGTCAGAGCTGATTAATAAAAGTACCGTCAGCACGCCGGTCCTCAACACCTACTTAAGGACGGCCGTAACTCACGTCCTATCAAAGGGAATGTGACTTCTTAAGAACATCATTGAGATTCTGGCCCGGTGTTGAGAGGCTGGATGGTGGGACGTTGAGTGACGGTTTGAGGGACTGAAGGACAGATGGACAGGATCCCACACATCACAGCCGGGGCGCATGATTGACATCTCCTTCTTTGTTGGCGTCATCCCATGAACAGGAAAGTTCAGGGTTCATCCCCGCCCACCTGGACAGACGTACTCAGAGAGGCGTCATGAAGCATGAATAAAGAGACGGCGAATCCATCATCTGAGGACCAGGAGATAAATCCGACCAGACTCACGTGTTCAGTAGCTTAGCTCACGATGTAATGATCAGTGTACACTGGAAAGAAGTCTCTTCTGCTCACCGAGGCTGCATTCATTTGATCAAAAATACAGTAAAAATAGTGAAATATTATTACAATTTAAAATAGCTGTTCTCTGTGTGAATTTATTGTTAAACTGTAATTTGTTCCTGTGGTCAAAACTGAATTTTCAGCATCATTACTCCAGTCTTCAGTGTCATTCCAATGGAAGGATTTCTGATTATTATCAGTGTGAAAACAGTTGTGCGGCTTCATATTTTTGTGGAAACCGTGATGCAATACCATTTGAGGTGAGTAATATAAAAAATATATAAAAAAGGATTAATACTTTGATTCAACAAGGACGCATTCAATTGATCAAAAGTGACAGTAAAGACATTTATAAATAACACAAAATATTTTTATATCAAATAAATGCTGTACTTTTGAACTTTCTATTTATCAAAGAATCCTGAAAAAAATTAACCAGCAAAAAAAACGTTTTTTTAACATTGATAATAATAAGAAGAACCATAAGTGTAAAATATGTCATCAAAATTTCAAGCTTTCAAGCTTGTAACCAAATATATTCCCAGTCTTCGGAAGTCATACGACAGCTTTGTGTGACAAACACTCAAATTTAAGCGTTCCTGGCACAATCATGAGAAGTAATGTGTCCAATTTATGAACGAATCTGACCTTTTTAATGTACAGTTGATTCAACTCACAAAATGATTAAATCACTGCGCCAATTCTCACAGCAAAATGATAACTGCACAAAGCTACTGACCCCAGAACACCTGGAGTATACAGTAGTATATTAATTGTGTGATATTTCATGATCTTTTTTAAACATGCATTACAATTGCATCAGAATTTCTCCTGTTGTAAAGAAAGTTATAAAAGTTTGGCCTTCGTTCTTTCCCGTGTGATCGTCGTCCAACAGCTGGACAGTACCTACAACAGCTGTAGTGCTTGAGACATTTTTACACAATCATTAGGAGTTTTGTAAGAAAACTCTTCTCATGCATGCATATTGTGCGCAAAGACATTTTTCAGTGTGGCAATGCTCCAATCTGATTGGTTATCCGTCATGTTCGCAAATTTCCAAACTGCTACAATGATGGCTTACGGGGATACAATTGTTGCTAGCCCAATGCATTGCAAGCACACCCTCTCATTGTGCATGTTTAATGTGCATTTTTGCATTTTACTATGGCAGTAACAAACCTTGCGTACTCAAAAGAGGCAATAAACTGCAAAGTGGCTATAGACAACAGGCATAAAGTCAGGCTAAACAAGACATTCAGTCCAAAAGTGTTGAAATCGCTGACAAAAAAAAAAGTGCATTAATGGAGGTCTTTAAAATGCTCTACCTTTGACTCTCTCATAAAAAAAAGATGGCGTGGGAAAACGGCTCCAAATAAGCAGCATTAAAATAGATGCAAGCACACAAATAGCTTCAGCACAGCTTGTGCTGACAGACCTGAAAATGAAAAAGAATGTTGCCATGTAAAATTTCCTACACGTTGTTAATATTTTATGAGCGCTCGTTTTGACACCAGGCTGTATATCCCTAATTTGTGTTGCTGGCTGGCAACACAAATGGGTTGTGAATAGAAAAGAAGAGGGGGAAAAAAGAGGTGAGGTGGGTTTACAGCAGAGGAGAGATGGGTAACGAGAGGAAAGAAGATAAGAGGCGACTGAAAGTGCTGGAAAATGGACTGCGCAGGCACGACGGGGGAGGTTTCGTTCTCGGTGTGCGACACAAAACATCTGAAATGGCCCATTTAACTGCTCCGTATATTGTGTCGCTCTCGACGGCTTCATTTTCATACTCCGTGATGGTGGAAGACGGATGGAGCACATGAACGAGAACATTGAAACCGCTGTGTGATAACTACATCAGCGAAATGAATTATTAATGATTTGCTGAGGAAAACAAAAACTATTAAAATGAGAACTTTAGGAACTTTTTTTCTGGTAATTTCTGTTTATTCGTTTTCGTTAAATGCGATTAAATTGAAGAACGAAAATAATAAACTAAAATGAACCCTTTCTCCGCCGGCGAAGAGCCTCTGCTTTCACCTTCATGCATTCTTTTTTTTTTTTATCAACACTTGAATTGTGTAAGTTTCATAAAAAGCAACATTTTGAACAAAAAACTGAGAAAATTGTGTGTTTGTCAAAGACTTCGTCCGGACGGGATTCAGAGCGACACAGATGGAGTCGATCGAGTCCATCAACACCTCAAAGCTTCACGGTCGTTTCCTCTTCGTGTGTTCAACATTTCATTCAGTAACGATAGTTTTGATTTATATGTCGTTAAAATGTTATTTTAAATGTGCATCTGCTGAGATCGCTTGTTTCTGCTTCTTCTTCACCTTTTAATCAGGAGCTTCTCTACTCTTTCAGAAGATGTGTAATAGCGCCACCTACCGTATAACAGAGAAAACATGGAAAGCCGGAAGACGGGGAAAGAGTTAAAGTGAAAACAGAAAATATAACTGGTGCATAAGGATGATTTATAAATCACTCATAAGAACAATTCGGAAACCGTTTACATTAAGGTCTTTACCGACACACATTCAGAAAACATTCACACACGGACCAAATGAACTGAACAACAAACAAACCCCTCCAAAAGACTTGGAAGTAAATGGGAAGTTTTTGTTGATGAATCTGTCTCGCATTTACATCAGGCGAGTGAAATCACAAACGCATCAGTCATGGAGCTGAATCTGGCGGTGTTGGACGCGCTAAATGAAGCACGGCGGAGCAGAGAAGAGCAGCGTGTGTGTTAGTGCTCATCTCAGTCCGCATGACTCATGCCTGTATTGTGGGACACCAGTCAGAAACAAATAAAGAGAAAATACTCTGCACACAACTCACACAACTCCAGAAGAAGAACTCAAGCACATCTTGTACATTAAAAACTGTTTTGAAGGAATCTCTCTGAACAGAAAGGAGACTTACACATTTCACAACTGCTGATCAAAGGCTGTAGTTTCACGAAACACGAAGTCTGTCCTTAGTTGACCACTCAAATGACAAGCGCCGGATTCATCTTCCACATCCCTGACAGCACAGAGGTTTGCATGAGGACTTCAAAAGTGCTGAGTTAGCTAGAAAATGACAACGCCATTTTCCAAAAACTCCTAGGATTTAACTGAGCATGACTGCTGCTTTCCAAAGCACTTCACAGCAGGATCTGGGAGGAACTATTTCATCACATGCGTGTAAGAAAGGTGAGATGGGATTACGGGCCATAGAAGGTCGACTTCCAGCATTAAGCAACGTTAAATGTTGCAACTACGCATTGCATGCGGTTCTGCTCGAAAGCGGCTCTTGCATGTGCAGAAGGAACTTGATTCTTCCGGAGCCTGTGATGGCACTCGCGTCTGTACCGGGAAACCGGCCAAAACCGCCGCTCTCTGCTTCTCCCAAACATTTGTTTCCTTTCGGGGGGCACAAGCTCCACATGCTTCCTTAAAAAAACATTTCCGTGCCACGAGCACTGTGTCCAGGGGACTATTTTAAGATGCTGAAAGAGACACATGAGACCAAACACTTTCACAATGAACTAGTGCACTAATTGGTGAAAGTGTCCGTAGATGTATTGTCAACGATGTGTCAAAACAGAAAAAAAAAAATTCTCCATAAATATCCGCTTAATTTGAATCACTGTCTAAAAATGCAACACAAAAAAAAGTACAATTAGTGAAATGTGCATAAATGACGCAATTATTGAGAATCGTTTTATTGCAAGCTATGTGTCATGTCTGTGGGAATGACAGAGGACTGTGGGAAGTGTTATTTTAAAGACACATTTTTCGCTGGACACAATGGAGAGACTGGCAGACATAACGACAGACTGTGGCTTATTAACTGCCATATATTAGCATGTCTAATTATGAGCGATTTGCATAGCCAGACAATCCATACAGGAGGAGAGAGAGAGAGAGAGAGAGAGAGATCTCAGTGGGGAAGCACACAGGAACAATGATTTCTGGATCAGTTTATAACACCACAGTTGCAGTTCAACCTTGCAACAAAGGATGGGTCACGATGCTTTACTAGTCTTTTAACAAACCATTTAGTCATTTAGTGAGGTCAACTAGATTATATACACGTTTCGGGTTGGTAAGTTTTATTTATGTTTTTGAAAACTCTCTTCTGCTCACCAAGGCTGTATTCATTTGATCAAAAATATAGTAATATTATTACAATTTAGAAAAACTGTTTTCTATGTGAATATATTGTGAAATGTCATTTATTCCTGTGATCAAAGCTGTATTTTCAGCATCATTACTCCAGTCTTCAGTGTCACATGATCCTTCAGAAATCATTCTAACATGATGATTTGTTGCTCAAGAAACATTATTATCAATGTTGAAAACAGTTGAACCCACAATGCATTTTTTTTCAGGATTCTTTGATGAATAGAAAGTTCAGAAGGGCAGCATTTATTTGAAATATACATTTTTGTAACATTATAAATGTCATTACTGTCACTTTATAAATATTAATTTCTTTTATTTATTTTTTAATCGAACTGACCCCGAGCTTTTGAACGGCAGTGCTGATTGTTTCATAGATTTTTTAGTTATATTTAGACAGTTTCCAGCACTGTAAATCTCTCTTGACTTCAAATCATTCATTGCACACCAATCAAAATCCAATAAGAACTAATCAGAAAGGGGCCTTGGTGTAAAACTTGTGAAACCTAAGAGACTCCAAACTAATTGTAATGGCTTAAAAACAACCTTTTAACATTTAAATATCAATTTTCATGACTTTGACAACACACTTTCAGCTTAATAAAGTGCTTTTAATGTCTTTCATGAAAAATGTTACATTACTGTTTGGGCTAGAGATCCCAGATATAAACATGAATGCAATGAATTTTCTTTTGCGAACAATCTCTAATTCTGACAGCTGTTTATTTGCGTTCCAATGCTGTTGATGACAAATTGAAAGGCATTTCAAACGCTTGCAACGCCAAGGTCATGGGTTCGATTCCCAGGGAAAGCAAGAACTGATAAGATTGTAAACGTGTACCTAGAAATGCAATGTAAGTCGCTTTGGATAAAAGCGTCTGCCAAATGCATTAATGTAATGTAAATGTTAATGTATTGTGACTACAGAACTATTAAGCAGCACAACTGTTTTCAACATTGATCAGAAATAAGCAGCAAATCATCATATTAGAATGATTTCTGAAGGATCATGTGACACTGAAGACTGGAGTAATGATGCTGAAAATTCAGCTTTGATCACAGGAATAAATGACATTTTACTATATATTCACATAGAAAACAGCAGGTTTTTTATTTATTTATTCTATTTTTGGTTAAATAAATGCCGCCTTATTGAGCAGAAGAGACGTCTTTAAGAACATTTTTAAAATCAAAAAGACCCCGAACTTTTGAACAGTTGCCACAAACACAGTTATACTTGATTCTAAACATATTCAATCCCACTAAAGGCACGTGCACACACACTTTCAAGGGTTAGATGCAGCGTTTTACCTAGTTAACTATCAGATGCAAATAAAAAAGGAAATCTATGAGTGCTTGAAAGAGGTGTGTATGCGGAGAGAGAGTGAATGATGTATGAAGGAGCTGGGTGAGGGTTCAGATCCTTGCATCCTGAGAGCCCGGGGCAAAAGTGGGATAAATGTTGATTTTGTCCAAGGAACACCCGGCAACTGACAGTGGGACTAAACTGCAGCGAAAGGCAGCCATTAATCTCGGTCTAGTTTAAGTAGTGTATATTAATTTGTGTCATTTCCAGTATGTGCAGAGAGGCCTCAGTCTCTCGGTCTCTCTCTCTCTCTGACGGAGAGGGGGAAGAAATGAGATTCCCAACCGCGCATTAAAGACACACGACTCCTCCGGGGTTGGTATGGCAACGGCGCTCGAGAGAAGCACTTCACGTTCACTTTAATGCGCATTACAAATTTTCAGATTTGATTAAAGTCGTAACATATCAAGAAAGCTGGCAGTAACGGAGGGCCGAGCGTGTCTCCACCTACCAGCTTTACGACGCGCTATTGGGAAGCAGCGACACAAAGCAAACGGCCCGATAAAATCACCACAGCGTCTCGCGCGAGCGCCATCTCGTCTAATGTGATGCGAGCCGGTCATTCATATCTCAGTGAGCAGAGCCCGTTTGAGCGAAGATACCATCTATTGACAAAAGAACCGATCCGGAGGCAGTTTACCAGGCGCACTGGCTTTATTACGCTGCTGAACGCAAATCTGACATTTTCTAATGGGTTTGACTCTGCGGGCTGGCCAATAAATCATATATTAGGAACTGAAAATATTAGGTCTGCAACAATTTATTGATAAAAAACTGACAGCAGTAGACTATGAATTTGTTATTAACTCTTCTGCTCACCAAGGCTGCATTTATTTGATCAAAAATACAATAAAAACAATAAAAATTTGAAATATTATTACAATTTCAAATACCTGTTTTCTATGTTGAATATATGTTAAAATGTAATTTCTTCCTGTGATCAAAGCTGAATTTTCAGCATCATTACTCCAGTCTTCAGTGTCACATGATCCTTCAGAAATCATTCTAATATGATGATTTGCTGCTCAAGAAACATTTCTGATTATTATCAATGTTGAAACCAGTCATATTTTTGTGAAAACCGTGATACATAGGATTCTTTGATTACTAGAAAGTTCAAAAGAGCAGCATTTATTTGAAATATATATATTTTTTTGTTACATTATAAATGTTTTTACTGTCACTTTTGATCAATTTAATGCGTCCTTGATGAATAAAAATATCAATTTTTAGAATGAAGAATGAATATTGCCAAGTCCAAGTGTAATGTCTCTAATTCAGGCACAGACACTCCAACATCATCTTCAACAAGCAGCTCAATCACAGCAGCCCAAACTCGCCGTCGTGCTTAATTACCAAATAGCATCACAGTTAAATTCAAGCTATTAAGCCTCTTAATATGATTAACACATCTCAATTAGGCCACTGACAATTTGCATAATTCATAAGGTAATGTGATTGTGCTCCAGTGTATACTGAGAGAAAACGATGACAGATCTCTCCGTAGCTGCTGTTGCATGCTCGCCTAATCTCATTTCTGCAAAAGCCTGGCGGAGTCGTTCCAAAAAACGCCACGCCGGCCGCGCTGCCAGTCAGTGTGTGTGCGCCTCTATTATGTGCTGGATTAGGCTTTAGCGTTTCCGCTTGAAGGATGATGAGCCGCTCCAACAGATGTGATTCTCATATCCTGCTTGTTCGCGCTCCGCAGAGATGCTGCATCAGCATGTTTAAAAAATAAAAAAACACAGGATGAAAGACAAAGCAGCACATATTAGCACCGAGACCACCAGCCGTGTGTCAGAGAACATTGACAAAACCACGAAAAACCACATGAAACCAGATCTGTTAGTCTTCAGGATTCAAACAGCACGAATCCGCAGAAATGCTGCACACTTGTGTTAACGTGGAATCGAAGGCCTAAGGGTCAGATCTGGAAAAGCAATGCTGAATGCGAGCAATAAAATGCAACTAACCGTTGTGCATGCAAAATAAACGTTCAAAAGGAAGTCCCATGACTTTCCTTGTTGACATCAAAGCATGCGCATCCACTCAAACTAAGTTGACTGTATTACTGCCTACTACTCTATAAATAAATGCATGGTAGAAAGTGAAAAAGTGGGCATTAATTCATTCAAAATGTTTCAAAAAGGCAGTTTTCTAGTCTTCTAGTCTTCATCTTGGAAATAAATCCATTTGTTTTGCATTTTGGCAGTCAAAAAAAGAGATGGATGATCTAATATTAAATATTAAAACGTAAAAAGAGCGCATCGCATTTTAGAGATCGCAAACTGCACAATTTGGCAATTTCTACGCAAACAGAAAATTGGGTTACACTTTATTTTACAGTGTCCTATAACACGTTACATGTGGTTACTGTATTAACTGTAAATTATGCATAATTACATGCAACTAACACTAAACCAAACCCTACACGTATTTAAGCATTATTACACAGTACTAATGCATAATTACACTGTAACACGGACACCTTAAAATAAAGTGCAACCAAAAATTGTTATAGTGTACCACAGCAATAGCACAAATAGTAAGGTATTCTGAGTGTAGCCTCGGTATTAGAAAATTAAGAAAAACTGCACCAAATTCCACCAAAATGAGGTGTTTTTATATCCTCTTGAATCTATTTTGTGACATCAAGCATGTCATTGTTAACGGCGCGACACACTCTTAAAACGTGTTAAATGAACGCCTGTCTGCTGGTTTGAAACCGAGCTGCCGTAGATGATTTACTCCGTCTGTAATGAGCTATGGAAGTGTGTACCGTGTGCACTGGTGTGTTCAGCCTAAGAAGCCGTAAGGAGTCGGGCTTCCCACAGGACAGAGAGAACGGCGTGCTGAGCGCTCGCAGTAATCATATATCTGGCTCGTTTCAACACTGTCAAATATTCCTGCCCTGCCCTCTGCTCACCTCATTCTCACCCATCAAAAAACAACATTACATCACCCCAACCCCCAGGCGCTAAACCTTACACCGCTCACACACATGCCACGAGAAAACTAGCCTTTTGTTGAGGTTCGCAGAGAGAGGAGACTCTGCGAGTTAAGATCTGTGAGATCTGACAGATGTTTAGAAGATTGAGATTTACAGTCGTCATCATTTGCTTGCAGATGGTTGTAAAAAACATCATTACAGTGTTGAAACCAATAACTTTTTATTTCTGTTTTTACAAAGCATTTTACTGATTTAAAGCATGTAGAAAAAAGAAATGCATGTTAGCTAAAATAGAATTAATCAACAAATATTAGCTATTAAGAAAGCAATGTATTACTGTAACACACACTGTAAAAAAAAAAAGTTATAACCACGTGTGTTTTAATTACATTGCTTTAACTAATCAAAACTTTTCTTTTACAAGTTATATGAGATTTAACTCATTTTTTGAAGTCAGCTTAGTGTCATTTAAGTTGAAATGACTTCATTTAAGGCAGCAAAAATAAAATACACAAGGGTTTTTGAAGTTAATGAGTATTTGTACTGTACACAATGTAAAATATCAGTTTGAGACTCTAAATGACCCATTCCAATTTTTTGTGACGTGAAATGTGAAAAGCGTTTGATAAAAGCAAAGCAGAAAATTGTGTTCGCTTAGAAAAAGAAAAACCTATTCTGAACAGAATAAACAAATATCGTAAAAACAACAACAACAACAAACAAGTCGGTGAGAGCATAAACAGCCTCCATTAGGGCTTCATTTGGAGCTTTCAGAAGCTCACGACTAAAACCCCTGACAGGCGCTCAAACCCTCGCACTGCGCACCGCTATACTGTGTCTTTGTCAAAGCTGAAGGTTCAAGGTGGTGTCACTGAACAAACTCTGACATTCAGCAATTAGACGCCGTGACAACGTTCTGAAGTTCCAGGAGATCCAAGAATTCCTCTTCCATCGAGTCGAGTCTCCGTGTGTCAGAGACGCTGAGATGAAACCGAAGAGGGGAAGAAAAGAGATATATTTGCACTGCTCCTTTCAAGTGCTGGCTGGGTTATATCGTTGCGGAGAATAATGAAACGAGAGTTTGAGCGGTGGTGTCGGGTCTGTGTGAGCCAGCGGATCTGGCTGGAATTGTTCGAGAGTGTATTTTTGGAAAGCCATTTGGTGCCAGAGCCTTTCCAACATGATTCTGTGCTGCACGCCTCAAAGATCACAGACGCTCGGACAACGCACTGCCATTGTTTCATCGGCGCGTAAACAAGCGGATTGCTCCGTTTCTATCTGGAACGTTTCGTTTTGAAGCTCATCGCAAATTAAAATAAAACTGCATTTAAAGTGCATGGCATGCATTAAAAAAAACTGTCATTCTATGCCAGCAAAATAGTTAAAGTTTGCCTGTTTGATCGGAAAACAACATCGCTTGCATCACAGCGATTTGACCAAGTACCTAAAACCACCTTAAATAAATGCAATCAACATTATGTGCAAAAACAACAATACTACGAAATTTTTAAATGTATTAATATTATTAATCTGATTAATCTAAAATGAATATAACATGCAAAGATGACAGTGTAAACATACACAAAGACTCTAAATCCACCTATATGCAAACACGCGCGCGTATGCACACACACTTGAGTCTTTGCAAAGACACATTCCTCAGACAAGAAAGAAAATATGAGTGGAATGAAAGCAAGTGAAGAGCGCCTCGAAAATACGGCAGCGTCTCAAATAAAGTCTGCATGCTAGATTCCCCTCTACGCCCGCCGTTCCCTTATATCCCAGTAAAAACACAGCGGGGTCAAAAGGTCGGGTCGTGACCCAGGGCCCCCTCCCCCCCCGCAGGTGTCAATCGGCACACCGAGGGGAACTGTAAAAACACATACGATCTGCTGACAGGACTGTACGTGATCTTGAGCTTTAAAAAACTATTATAACTACTGTAAACTGTAGCAAACACAATCAGATCTTTAGTCCCTCTCATGTTATATTGAGACTTTATGTTTACAAATTAAAATTAAAAAATGTTACACATGCATTTCGAGATCTAAATAGCATTTCATGTATTCAACAGTACACTTTTCAATTAAAACAGTGATGTGGAGAAAGTAGGCATGTCTTTTAATCTAATAATCGAACTTTTTTAACTAGCTTGATAAAACAAACAAATCATGCATTTTAAGCACAAATTATGCAAATGTGCTACAGTACACAAATCGTGTTTTTAAGATAAATAAATGATCAAATGCAAAATAAAGTAAAGGTGATCCTTTTTATGAAAGCTGACATTACTACTAGTCAGGCTTCAACTACATTTATTATAATCACTATCATAATAGTATATGATGGAATCAAGAGTATGCAATTACTAATAAGTTTGAAAAGAAACAATCTTTTACTTTTTTGTTAATCGCTAATATTATGCCAAAAAACTACAAAAAGAAATTTCAATTTTACAAATCATTAGCAAATGTGCTCACAAGCAAAATTTAAGGCAATTATATTTAATTGCAATTTTAGTAAAGCAAACTATATCAAGTTGCACTAGCTTTACGGTTCTCCGTTGTGCTAAACACACACTGATTCAAACATCATTCCCGCTGATGTCAAACATAATAAACAATTCTCAAGAGTTATTTTGATTCTGCATGATTCCAAAACAAATAAAGTAAACCAGCGTACACCGCAGTTCAGCAACTTCTGTCACTTAAAGCACTGAGTGACCAAAACACAAACTCAAATTGATGGTACACCTTTAAAACCTGAGCAATGATCCGAAAAGATGTAAAAAAGGGGGTTCACAGAGGCAGCAGAAGTGGGACGAAAACTTCGCAGAACGAGCGAACCCCGGATCTAAACGCTCGGAAGCTCACGCCGAGTCAAGCTCAGGCTCCACGGTTTGGCCTTTCATATTTTCGCAGGAAAAGGGCAAAGAAGAGCAGAGCACTCTGGGATACGTCCACATCGTCCGGCGTTCCCTTTGAGCTCGAACTCTGCGTGAACCCGAAAAAAGAAAAACAAACAGAAGAAGAAACGGCGGGGAGTAAAACTCCACGCATAACTGTGTCAGTCTCCTCTCGGACGCTCGGCAGAAACCCCCCCCTGACGAGAGCCACCCACGGCTCACAGCTGGAACACAGCAGTCCCACAGATAACGCCAAAGAAATCTGCTTTATCCTTCATCTACTCCTTTTTATTACATGCACTAATGACTGTGAAACACGCCGGAACCGGTTCCACATCAAACCGCAGGGGCGATAGCGTCTCAATATCTCTCCAGCACAGACCCTTCGCAGAGATCAGAAAACACACCGACGACCGGCAGAACCTCGTTACATCCACTGTTTTAATCATTCGAGATGACGCCGGCAAATGAAGCATGCCTTCCCTCCAAAAATGCATTCATCGCTTCAGCCAAACATTTCAGCTAAACAACTTATGGCGGTTGGAAATTGAATCCTGCACTTTCCTAACCAAAACAGAGCTGGATTTTTGCACACACACACACACAGAGAAGAAGAAGACTGGTGCAGTAAAGATGATTTAGCAGCGAGAGCTCAAAGAGGCTGAACGTTTTTCTTCATTTCCTCACTGCGATCGCCACAAAACCACATTTACCCACTGAGATCCTCGCTCTGAAACATCCACATCCAATGCACAATGGAGAACAGCACAACACTTTCTCCTTCCAGCTGTTATTGAGAGGATTTACACAACTAACATGTTTCTTTCACAGTGTTGACCAGACGCTGAAATACCAATGCATTTGATCCAGCTGATGTCCAGTCGTGTGGACGAGCATGAGCTCCTGAAGGTAACATCACTTGCCTGTTTTCTCCTTGATCTCACACAGGACGTTGAAGAGCGCCGGCTTCATTCGGTGGCAGTTCAGCGCATGTTTTCTGAAACACAACACAAGGCCGCGGTGAAGCGTCTGAACGCCACAATATTTCACTCTGCTAGTAAAGACCGTGATCGTGGTGAAATTAAAAGCACATATTGACCATTAGCCAGCTCATTACAGTCTCTGTTTAGGCATAACATTAACTAAATTTCATTAGTAACTAGCATTATTTCAGGAGTTAATAATTCATGGTTTTGTATCTTTGTATGTAGCCTATACTGTAACAACTCTGAAACACTATAAAGGATATAATTATTAAACAGCATGTTTTTATTGAACAAAACACTATGATTAATTCATGTATTCATTTAGCAATGGTTATGGTTATGGGGCGATTACATTTTTAGGTAACACTTTACAATAAGGTTTCATTTGTT
The DNA here is from genome assembly GCF_951802725.1 of Rutilus rutilus. Lineage (NCBI taxonomy): Eukaryota > Metazoa > Chordata > Actinopteri > Cypriniformes > Leuciscidae > Rutilus > Rutilus rutilus. The sequence continues at coordinate 3,493,352 of NC_140217.1, read as the reverse complement.
AACTACATTGACCTAACAATGAACATTATACTTCTAAAGCATTTATTAATATTAATGTCAACATTTACTAATACAATATCAAAATCAAAAGTTGCATCTGTTAACATTAGTTAACAGACCTGAGATTACATGAACTACCAATGAAAAATACTTCTGAAGCATTTATTAATATTAGTTCATATTAATGTCAACATTTACTAATACATTATTAAAATCAAAAATTAATTTCAAGTTCATAAAGATTAACAGATACTGCAACAAATGTATTGCTCATTGTTAGATAATAATGCATTAACTAGTGGAACCTTATTGTAATCCCCATCTTTAAACTAAAATATACAAAAAGAAGAAAATGCTAAAAACTATTTGATGAATTAAGAAGCTGCGTTTGGAACGATATTCATCCTAAAGGGACACGGAGAGAACCGGTGCTGTCTGTCAGATTTTATCTTGGCATCTCTTTCATTTCTATTGACAAAAAATGAGCACTGCGTGTCAGAAAAATGATGTCTGTCACTACACACCACATGTGTTTGGACACACTGACAACAGCAATCGTCTTATCAGTCCAGTTCTGGATGCCTGCTTGTCAATAACTCCTGATACGCATGTAAACATTTGCTAATTGCCAATTATTATAAAGATGTCAAACATATTACCTGTATTCCCTTACTATAGTAACCAAAATCCCTATTGGTTTTGTCACTACAATAGAATTGCTTTTGTTTCTCCACTTGATTAGTGAAAGAAGCTTATATGCCAACTGACATAAAAACACAAAATTAGACAATTTCATATTAATTAATTAAGAGTTTACAGTTGCAACAGTAACTGTAGCATTGCATGGTAGTTATCATAATTTGACAATATAGGTATGATTACAATTAAATTAGGTTAATTAAATATTTTTGGAAGTTTATCTTTAAAAGTGATGGTGAAGATATATCTATATATATTATTAAACAAAATATATATGTAACATGTATATAATGTTTTATATTACTAATGTGTGTGTGTGTGTGTGTGTGTGTGTGTGTGTGTGTGTGTGTGTGTGTAAATGTTTTATTGTTATACACATATTATTTTTTATTTATATATTTAAATTAATAATATATTATTTATAAAAAATTATAAATGTAGTGCATACATTTTTTTTTTTTTTTATGTCATGGGTATGCTTTTGGAATTATTTAATTAATTAAGTGAATATTTCTTAAGTGTATTTTATTTTATATTCTACTCAAGTGTCACAGGCGTCTTAAAGTTGAAAGTGAATATGAATATTCCAGATCTTTGTATGTGATGAGTGACAGCTCACCTGGCCTGCGCCTCGTCCAGACTCTGGTCAGTGATGGTCATGATCTGTTGTAAAATGTCTCCAATGTCCTGCTTTCTCCCGTCTCCGTCGTTGGCTCCGGTGTTGTCCTGGATGTGCTGAGACAGGCCGGGGTGTCCACTCATCCCCACGGCCGCATGAGCGTGCATCAGGCGCGGCTGCTCGTCCATGTCGGCCCGCTCCGGTCCTCCGGTTGCTCTCCGGTCGCTCTCCGGTCGGAGACTCCTCTAATACTCTCTTGCACTCCTCCTGAGCTCAGTCACTCACAGCCCGAGCCACTACCAGCCTTTTAACCACTAAACTCACCAGTGTGTGTGTGTGTGCGCGCGCGTGTGTGTTATTAACCAGGTCCCGCGTGAAGAACGCAGCGCTTCATACACTCGCGCGTTATTTCACTGTTTCATCCCGCTGCTTTTGTTACATTGTAGCACTCTCGGCGCTCAGAGACTCTGCGATGCTTTAGGCCCCGCCCACGACTCTTGATTGGACGCAGGGACAGTGTAGCCCCGCCCCCGGATGTCTCTCAGTGCACGTCAATCATTGGGCAGAGGAGATGAGACGCGGGAACGCGCTTCGTGCCCTCTGAGAGGCAGATATTCATGTTTGTCCGCTGCACATGTGTTTTTTGTTAATATCTCTGATAGCACACGTCTGGCCTTTTCTGTGGTAACACATTTTTGGGGGTGTGACCAGTATACAAATATAAATAATGCTGGCTATTAAAATAATTAAATTAATGTTTAATAATATAATTTAATAATTCAAACATAGGCTACTGTATAATATCCTAACATATTAATGTATATTACAATATATTATAATTATTATTTGTAATATATTTTTGTGTAATAAGTATGCAGTATTAGTATGATCATATATAAATAATGTAAAATGTATATACATAAATATATATAATTTATATTAAATATTAATTACATTATTATATTTATATAGTATTGAATTATAACAAAAAAAAAACATTTTAAAATAATTATTTAGGTTTTTATGCTTGGTTTTCTAATTCACTGTGAACTAATAATTGTGACAATATATTTTAATAAAAATTAATATATTAATAGAATATAATTTTTATATTTTGATTACTAAATCAAAGTATATTATATTTATAATGAAACATGATATTATATTATTTTATGCATTATTTATAACAATATATTATTATATGTAAAATATTATTATAATTCAAACTAAATTAATATTTATATATTTATAAAATTTAAATGCCATGTGTTTTTATTTGTCATTCATTCATTCACTCATTCATCCATTCACTCATTAATTTATTCATTCATTCAGTCATATGTGTTAGGAACACATTAGACATTTTAAAGTGAGGGACATTCAGGACGGAGGAATACACTGATGTGTGAACATGAGCTAAATCACAGAGTCTGACATTCAGGGTCTGTCTCACTTTCCCCTTTGACCAGTGATAGACCTCCATTTTCTCCGAGACTCCATCTCATTTCCCAGCCCGCTGCCGAGGAATAGATAAATTTCCCTCCCAATCAAAACAATCGACCTTGTCCTTCATTCATTCCAGTTATTACCCGGTTAATGTGCTTAATTCAGGATTAACGATCAAATGATTCTATCCTTCACTTCAGTCGAGGAAATCCCAGTGAATAATGTTGAATCCTTACATTTTTCAAACTGATTTCCTCTTTTAATTAAACAGTAGCAAAGATTTTGTGAAATCCACTTAAAAGATTTTATGCATTTTATTGAAACGTCTTGTTTGAAGTGTATCGATCTGTTTTAACGCTGTGTTTTGTCAGGTATGTTCCAGCAGCACGCTTGACTGTGTTCAGTTGCGTTTTTCTAATGTAAGCCGGTGACCCATGGTGCGCAGCCAAGCAGCAGGACCTCAGTGTGTGTGTGTGTGTGTGTGTGTGTGTGTGTGACCAGGCTGAAAAGAGCCTTCCAGGTCTGAAGCATCCACTCTACTGCTCCTGCCACAGGGAAAGAGGGGGAGGTTACACACACACACACTGGATCCAGTGTGTATGGTTGAGAAAGCCTGCTCAACTCAGTCGGGATTCGGGAACATCCAGTAATCTCAGAGCAGAAATAAATGTAAGACACTTCAGGCCAGTTTCCCTGTTCCAAACTGAGCCGTGTCAGTCTGAGCCGTTTCCCTCTGGCTAACACGTACGCATTTCTTGGAATGTATTCGGGAATGACTTTGCAGACAGATCTCTGGTTGTTCTCTGTTTGAATGGGTAAAAGGACAGTTCTGTACCTGGTTAGCAGTGTGTGCACTGCGGTGTGCACTCTGTAGTGAACATCTCTCCATCTGACAAGCCTTACAGGAATCCCTGAGAGATCATTCACGAAGCATGAGAGACGGTCACACTGTCCAAACATCGGTCCTGACCAGCGCATATTCACGCACCAAATCAATCCAACAAGCTTTTGAAGTGCACACTTCATGGAACATTTAAAATATGGGTTAAAGTCACCATGAAATCCAAATTTACCATTTATTATGGAATATTGCAGTATTTATCGATGCACATCATTATTGTTTTAAATTCATGTTAATCATAATCTTGAATCAGAATAACTTCCTCTTGCATCATCTCTTCTCTGATGACGAGGGCGGGGCAACCTGTCACTCACATGAGATCAGCCAATAGCAAACCACAACCATCCAATCAATTCCTCACAGACAAAACCAAGCCCCGCCCACATTTGTTCTTGTTCCAGAAGCGTTTCACTCGGATATACGTCACAATAGAGAAGAGAAGACTAGTGCAACTTCTGTTTCATGGTGACTTTAAACTGGTGGTTGCAATATTGGGCCTTGTTTTTTGACTTTGGAAAACTTTTAGTGTTCAGAATCATCACAAAATTAATGCTAAAAGACATTTTAGCAAATGGAATCATGAAAAATTATACGCATGAGTGATTCTCAGCTGGTGGGTCACGACTCCAAAATAATAATAAAGATAATAAAATGCGACTATAATCGTAAAGATACACTCTTAAAAAGAATGGTTCTTTATAGCATTGATGTTCCACGAAGAACCTTTAATATCCATTGAATCTTCCCATTGCACAAAAGGTGGAAAAAAGGTTCTTTAGATTTTGTAAATGTTCATCACACAAAGAAAAAAAACTGGTTCTTTTGAGACCTGTTCACTGAAAGGGTCTTTGGGGAACCAAAAATGGCATTGCTGCGAATACCCCTTTTGGAGACTTCATTTCTAAGAATGTATAGCAAAATAGAGGAAGAAGAAAAATATGACAGTTTTTCTGAATCGCTAAAACACATTTCTTGAAACCATCACTCACTTTCTCAAAACCTTAAACACAAAACCAAATTTTCAAACCACATTTGGAGAACCTCCGACTCTTCTGGCAAAATCAATTTTATCTGCTCAAAATCAAACAGTGTTCTCAGATCATACACACACGAGTCAATTTTATAAACACTACAGATCATTCGTTAGACACTACATCAAAAAATGGAGAACACAGAATCCAAAGCATGCAGTTACAGAAAAAAAAGTCTATTGTGACAAAGTAAACTAATTTTGCAATTACTGTATGTAAAAAAGTATAGTAATGACAACTTACAGTACAATATACAATAAATTGTATACTGCATGCACTGCAAGTATAGTATATTGTAGGCCTATCGAATGTCTGTATATTCAACACTTGCATACTGTGAAAATACAGTGACACAACGGCATAAGCAAAAAAGGTTACAGGAACTCTAAATGAAAAGCATGTTCCAGTCAGTCAGTCAGAGTTGAGCAACTGCAGAATGAAGGTCAGTGAGAGATGTATTCTGCTTCAGCTTCACGTCTTCATGTTGATCTGGCCTGAGGATTTGTCCACATCACAGACTCTGTCATCTCAGGCAAAGGGGAAAACCCTGAAGCAGATCCAGCCTTGACAACACTATACACACCTGCTCCTCCTCGTCCTCCTCCTCATCCTCATCCTCATCCTCTTCCTCGTCCTCCTCCTTGTTCACCACCTCTTACACACATGCTCTTCTTCCTCTTACACACATGCTCTTCTTCCTCTTACACACATGCTCTTCTTCCTCTTACACACATGCTCTTCTTCCTCTTACACACATACGCTTCTTCCTCTTACACACATACTCTTCTTCCTCTTACACACATACTCTTCTTCCTCTTACACACATACGCTTCTTCCTCTTACACACATACTCTTCTTCCTCTTACACACATACTCTTCTTCCTCTTACACACATGCTCTTCTTCCTCTTACACACATGCTCTTCTTCCTCTTACACACATGCTCTTCTTCCTCTTACACACATACGCTTCTTCCTCTTACACACATACTCTTCTTCCTCTTACACACATACTCTTCTTCCTCTTACACACATACGCTTCTTCCTCTTACACACATACTCTTCTTCCTCTTACACACATACTCTTCTTCCTCTTACACACATGCTCTTCTTCCTCTTACACACATGCTCTTCTTCCTCTTACACACATGCTCTTCTTCCTCTTACACACATACGCTTCTTCCTCTTACACACATACGCTTCTTCCTCTTACACACATACTCTTCTTCCTCTTACACACATACGCTTCTTCCTCTTACACACATGCTCTTCTTCCTCTTACACACATGCTCTTCTTCCTCTTACACACAAGCGTACTCTTCTTCCTCTTACACACATACTCTTCTTCCTCTTACACACATACGCTTCTTCCTCTTACACACATGCTCTTCTTCCTCTTACGCACATGCTATTCTTCCTCTTACACACATACTCTTCTTCCTCTTACACACATACTCTTCCTTCTCTCCCTCTTATATTGTTTCCATACATTGTTGATATCAACATTCAGTGCAACATTTTGAGTCGATTTTGGCTCTGAACTGACTTGTATTATGTACAGTGGGTTTGGTCTCATCATTAGAAATAAGTGCGAACAATTTTGAGTCGTTGTGTGTAAATGAACTGTGTTGTAGTTGTGTTTAACTTTTGCCTGTCTGTGTTTCGCGTTTTGAAACATAAGTGCATCACAGTGAGAAATGTGTCGAAACGAGTGAGAATGTGTTTAGAGTTTTGCAAAAAGAGTTCATGAGATTTGCGAAGAGTGTTTTAACTACCTGAACTTGTTTCATGTTTTACAGAAAGAGTGATTTATTCAACAAAGTAGTTTAGGCTATTGAGAATTTGGTTCAGAGAATGGGGTTTAGTGTTTTAGCAATTCAGAAAACCTGTAATATGTTTTTAAAGAAGTATCTTCGCTTATTTTCATCAAGGCCTTACTTGATCAAATGTGCAGTACAAACAGTAATATTGTGAAATATTATTGCAATTTAAAGTAAGAAAAATAGTTTGCATCCAATTTTGGTGCAAACCAAACCACTGAACTTATACATTTTTGTAAAATCACCTCTCAGAATATCAATATATAAAAGTTTGATTGCTTTCCTAGTTTCCTCTCAGTGTTTATGATGAGGCTCAATATTGCCACCCTAATGTGATTTTATGTCATACATTCACAGCTATTAAAAGCAACAGAGTCCATTTCAGATCACGATGTCAAATATAACACCACCGTGGGGAAGAAGCTTTCCTCGCCCTGCTTCCATATGGAAAACCACTGGATCATCTGTCCATCATATAGTTAAAATGACAACAGTTTTCTGCACTAATTCTGGATGAAACATGTTAGAATGAGCTGAAAGTATTGTCAAATGTTAATATATAAAAACAAAGACACAATGTGGAAGGTGTGTGGAAATTTGTGAACGATATCTGTAAATCTCTCCACCGAATTCTGCGGGCACATACTGTATAATGCCATAAATAAAAGATCCTAATTTACAGTTTTAATACCATAAAAAGAACAACCAGGACCGGCTATTGACATACGACTTAAGACAGCATGGAGGATTTTCAGCTGCATATCAATACAGACATGAATTAATGCCAAATCATATATCACATTTTTCATCAATGAAAGAGCTTTACAGTAATCACTTAAAACCTCACTCTACACACCGCAATCACACTATCTGTGCTGTTACAAGTACACAAACACACACACCTACCCCCATTACGCTTGTGTTGTGTGTGTGTGTGTGTGTGTGTGTGTACCTACTTAACTATATTTTGTACCCAGAAGTGACCAAAACCTGACAAAATCTCCAAAAACCTCCCTTTAGGGACGTCCCCATTTTAAAATCTGTTATAAAAAATAAAGTAATTAAAGGTTTTTTAAAAATGTAAAAATGCAGAAAGTACACTTAGTCGTAGCATAGCGGTGTTTGCCTGACATTTTGTGTTATATGTATAACATTTTATTTTATTATTATTGCTATTTGATTTTCCTAAGATATATATTTTTTTTTAAACTGTAAAACTGTTTTGAAGACAAAAAGCAGAAAACTTTGACAAAGTTGATATAATTTACTAATTTCAACTAAATTCAGCTAAATTCATGTTAATTATTTGACCAGACAAAATATATATGGGATATATACGGATATATGGGATAGAAAAGAAAATAATAGGTAAGAAAAGACGAGCACAACTTCTGTTTTACTTCTTCGATTTTAACACATTTTAACATTAGATCTATTCCACATGGGCCTCTACATTTCAAATACATTCCAAAACCTAATTAAACTCTATAAGATAAGGAGTTTGATTTGTTGAAGGTGAAGTGTCACGTGTGTGTAATTTCTTCAACATTAGTGGAACCAACTGGAATGTCTTTTCAAACAGGTCTGTGATTGATCGGATAAACAGATTGTCTGGTTGAGTCAGAATCGCTATCTAAGGAGTCAAACATCTTAAAAACATGAACTGCTTTTAGTCCTAGACTCGTGAGGGACGGTTGGCGCTTGGACGCCTGGAGCGTTCAGGTTTCAGGGCATCAATGAACCTCAGAGACATTCTGAGCAACCACCATAGACGAGCCTGAAGGAATCAATACAGCGGAGAACAAAGAGGAGCTGTGTTACAGCAAACACACTGATCACTGGCCCAGAGCCACATCAATGACACTCACAGAGACTCAGAGAGACTCACAAAGACTCACACAGAGACAAAAACAGAGACTTAAGCCTGGAACACACAAAGCTGACGCCGATGAACTAGTGCTGATGAAAGCTGACTGTGTTGTCGCCTCGCGTCGCCTGTGTCGGGGAAAAAAAGCTGCACCTGAACACAATCCTGCTAAACACTTTCTTTATTCCACTCCGCTCATGTTAATATTGAAATATTCGCCAAGGAGCACTCATGTAAGATGACGTTCATTAGAACAGCCTTCTATCTGTATCGTTTTGACTTCTTTGCTCGCTGTTTTGCTATTATTCTCGTGCACGGACTCGTTCACTAAGCTGAACAGCCAATTAGAGTTCCCTCTTTCACCGACGGCCAGACGTCGATTCAGTACGTCGAATCGGCCGAAAAAAAGCTGACGAGGACCAATTTCAGCCGACGGTGCAGAACACACTGAGAAAACTTGGTGTGTTCCAGGCTTCACAGAGACTCACCCAGACTCACACAGACTCACAGAGACTCACACAGACTCACACAGACTCACAAACACTCACACAGACTCACAGAGACTCACACAGACTCACACAGACTCACAGAGACTCACACAGACTCACACAGACCCACAGAGACTCACACAGACTCACACAGACTCACATACACTCACACAGACTCACACAGACTCACATACATTCACACAGACTCACAGAGACTCACACATACTCACAGAGACTCACACAGACTCACACAGACTCACACAGACTCACACAGACTCACAGAGACTCACACAGACTCACACAGACTCACAGAGACTCACACAGACTCACACAGACCCACAGAGACTCACACAGACTCACACAGACTCACATACACTCACACAGACTCACACAGACTCACATACATTCACACAGACTCACAGAGACTCACAGAGACTCACACATACTCACACAGACTCTCAGAGACTCACACAGACTCACAAAGACTCACACAGACTCACACAGACTCACAAACACTCACACGGACTCATAGAAACTCACACGGACTCTCAGAGACTCACACAGACTCACAGAGACTCACACAGACTCACACAGACTCACAGAGACTCACAAAGACTCACACAGACTCACACAGACTCACAGAGACTCACACAGACTCACACAGACTCACACAGACTCACAGAGACTCACAAAGACTCACACAGACTCACACAGACTCACAGAGACTCACACAGACTCACACAGACTCACAGAGACTCACACAGACTCACACAGACTCACAGAGACTCACAAAGACTCACACAGACTCACACAGACTCACAGAGACTCACACAGACTCACAGAGACTCACACAGACTCACACAGACTCACACAGACTCTCAGAGACTCACACAGACTCACAGAGACTCACACAGACTCACACAGACTCACAGAGACTCACACAGACTCACACAGACTCACACAGACTCACACAGACTCACAGAGACTCACACAGACTCTCAGAGACTCACACTGACTCACACAGACCCACAGAGACTCACACAGACTCACACAGACTCACAAACACTCACACAGACTCACACAGACTCTCAGAGACTCACACAGACTCACAGAGACTCACACAGACTCACACAGACTCACACAGACTCACAGAGACTCACACAGACTCTCAGAGACTCACACAGACTCTCAGAGACTCACACAGACTCACACAGATTCACACAGACTCACACAGACTCACAGAGACTCACACAGACTCACACAGACTCACACAGACTCACAGAGACTCACACATACTCTCAGAGACTCACACAGACTCACAGAGACTCACACAGACTCACACAGACTCACAGAGACTCACAGAGACTCACACAGACTCACAGAGACTCACACAGACTCACACAGACTCACAGAGACTCACACAGACTCACACAGACTCTCAGTCCGGTCTCCATCAGCTGCACGTCCTCCACCACATGCATATATGTTTATTTATATAAAACATATATATTACACACACACAAAAAAAAAATCCATAAAACAACCATTTTAAAAACATGCCATGTCTTTTAAACTCAGTGGTGGATCTGTTGTCCAGTGCCATGAAACATGCCTGAACTGCCTTTGACCTTTGACCCTGTAACTATCTCACAATCTAATGAACTCATGAAGTTGATGTTCTGCAGCTCACACACACACACACACACACACACACACACACACACACACACACACACACACACACACACACACTAAGCTGCCAAGGATACAAATGAAAAGTCCTAGAGTGGAGAAGTGTCCTCTGAGAGTTGTAAGTACTTCAGAAAATTCAATCATACATGCGCTTATGCACTTGTGTGTTCAGAGAGGTATTGTTCTCACAGCTCATGGACAGAGTGAGATCAATTAAGTATACATCTATGGACTTCAACTCCTGGACTACTTATGTCTACAATTCAGTTATGGAATAATATTAAACTGTTTTCAATCTAAAGGGTGACAGAAAACGATCATGAGTAAAAACAACACACAATAAAAAGCATCGCTTGCTCTCTGTACAGTGAAGCACAGTTCAATTAGAGCGGTGATGATTCTCACAGGCCATTATTACAGTAAGCGGCGTCTCTGAACTGGTCCATGTTCAAGGATAACCTTTCAGAGACACTTGATTGTGGAGAGAAGGTTAAACAACACATTAACATGCATTAAAAGATTAAATTATGGCTCCATTTACTGTATGAGGGAAAAACAACAACATAAAAAAGGCTTTTAAAGGCCGTTTATAAAGAGTCAGGACGAGCAGGATGGTTGAAGGAGGGCAGAAAAAAGGAAGGTGAAACTCCAGCTCTCTCTCTCTCTCTCTCTCTCTCTCTCTCTCTCTCTCTCCCTGCTAGATGAAACATTTCTTTGAATTAAGGTTTAATGAACTAATGCAGGTCAAAGCTGGAACTGGGAAAAAATTGGAAGCTCAATCCTCCACAGCTGTGTCATAGAGATTACAGACGCGGCTGAACCATCTTTTCTATATTACACCAAAGTAAGGACTGAATATATGTCTAAAAGACATTTTTGTGAATGCAATTTTTTTCCAAGGTATTCTAAGACAATACCAAATTGAAATGATTCCTGGCGTTTGAACTGGAGTTTGACATTGCTAAAATAGTAAGAAATATATATATATATTTAAATACTGGGTAAAATAACCTTTGTTTTTTTAAGCAATACTTTTCATTGTTGAATGAGTTATAAGTGGCCCGTATGTTTAATTGCATGCATGCCACTTTAAATATCATGCGTGATTTTGTGATTTTATAACAAACAAACTTGTTTTCAACAACATTGTAGATTGAAATCATTAAATAATATTTATTATTAATTTATAAATTACATTGACATACAAAGGCAATATCATGCTTGTAGTTGTGTTTCATTCCTGAATGATTTTATTTATTTTTTTTACAAAATGCTTGAATGAATGATTCAGTGACTGTAATTGTTTCATTCCTAAATTAATTAAAGGTTTTGATTGATTCAGTTGGGTGAATGATTCAATGACTCACTTATAAAGATAGAGACTGCATCCTAATTCACATACTGCCTTACTATATAGTATGCAAAAAACAATATGTGACAAAAGAAGTATGTCCTAATTCACAGTACTCATACTGTAAAAGAGTAGGCAACAAGTCCCCGGATGAGCTTCTACTTCCAGTGAGATTCTGAAGTGTGCATATGATGGACACTTTACTATCCCATGAGGCCACGGGAGAGGATTTGTGAATGACAGTGAAGCGACACAACTGACGCTGGTAGGTCACATGATAATGACAACATAGCCAATGTAGTACGTCCAGATTACATTCAGACCACACACTCAAACGATATAGAACATACTTTTTTTTGCAGTCGTGAAGTAATTACTTTTTCAAATTAAGTACCTACTCAAGAGAGTATGCAATTAATCACTTATTTTGTTTCTGAATGAATCCGTGTTTTGAACGAAGCGTTTCAGTGAATCATTTAATGATTCACTCATAAAGACAGTCACTTGTCGCCACCTACTGGTGTAATAATGTAACTTGCATAAAGAGTCGCTTAAAAATACACACGCAAACACAGACTGATAGTGTCCGTAAAACCGCATCTAACTGTTGTATAAATACATTTATACCCCCATGGCATGAATTATAAGTATTTAAATGCATAATGTGTCTGTTACTGGCACAGTTAGACAGACTTCATATCTTACACACTGACAACACATTGACAGTTGACAACACATTCATTGTGAAATTTAATTTATTTATTTACATTTTTATGCAAAACTCAAGGTATATGAAAGTAAAAAAAAAAAAAAAAAAAAAAATTATATATATATATATATATACGGATGGCAAAATTAAGTTGCTGGAAAAACAAACACTAAGAACATTAGTTGAAACACAAGAGAGTGGCTAAAAGAGGGGCAGAGGAGAAGAAAAGTGGGACAATTTAGCAGTGAGAGAGAGAGAGAGAGAGGGAGGGAGAGAGAGAGAGAGAGAGAGGGAGGGAGAGAAAGAGAGAGAGAGAGAGAGAGAGAGAGAGAGAGAGGGAGGGAGAGAGAGAGAGAGAGAGGGAGGGAGAGCGAGAGAGAGAGAGAGAGAGAGAGCGAGAGAGAGAGAGAGAGAGAGAGAGAGAGAGAGAGAGAGAGAGAGAGAGAGAGAGAGAGAGAGAGAGAGATGTCACTCTGAATCTTCATCACGGAGCAGGTGAGGAGAGATAAATGTCAAAGGACACTCGGCGAAAGAAAGCAACAACTTCACTGCACTCAACCACACACAGAGGCCTGCCCTTTGGTTAACACACAGCCACGTCACACACACACACACACACACACACACACACACTGCATGGAAAGTTCACCTTTTATTTCTAAACTAGTTCCTGTGGCCATCTGAGGTTCTACAGCCATAAATGAACTGTTCAACTACCATATTGACCCAGCAACATGGTAGTTATATAAAAATGGGAATTAAAATGCAATTTGTAATTAAGAATTGAAAATAATTTTATTATTTTAATGTTTATATTAATATTAATTGATTAATTGATTAATAATAACAGTGTCACAATGACTAAAAAGTCACATCAGGCTGCTATTCATGAAAAAATGCAATTCATTTAAAATGGAATTAAAATGCAATTTGCAATTAAGAATTAACAATATTAGCCAATATTAATATTAATACTAACATATTAAACACACATTTTTTTGAAGTGGTGTCACAATAATTAAAAACAGAAAATTAAAAACAGAATTAAAAATGCAATTAGGACTTCAGAATTAAATATACAATGTTTATATTATCAATTAAAATGATTAAAAATAGATCAAACAAATGCATAATTATATTAAAAACCAATGAAATGAATACTAAATAATTAGATTTACATTTATGCATTTAGCAGATGCTTTCATCCAAATCGCTTCACATTGCATTCAAGGCACGTTTTAAGCAGTTCTTGCTTTCCTGGGAATCGAACCCATGACCTTGGCGTTGCTAGTGCCATGCTTTACTGTTTAAACTACAGCAAGTTATACAGTCAAAAATGTTGAAGAGTTGTCACCATCTAGACTGAATGAACAAGAAGTCTCATTAAAAGTCTGCTGTTCTTGAAAAACCAAAATCAACCCTTAAACAAATGAATGCAACATTCATGCCAGTGTTTGTTTCCGGCCACCCAATTTACAGCAGTCAAACCAGCGAGCGTTGCGTCCCAGTGGGCGGCTGTGGACGGGCTGTGGTGAGATAAGCCCCCCGTAGCTCTGGGGTCTGTCACAGCGGAGACTGGCAGATCTGTGTGGGAGTCTCAACCCCACAGTCACTCACTCACTGCTGTTATTAACACACACACACACACACAATCAGGTGTCTAAAGCCAAGTGCCTGGTGCCGGCGTTTTTTCAGGCCTAATTTGCATTAATAAAGAGGCTGTTCCTTGTCGGAATGTGTTTTATTCCGCTCAAAAAATCCCTGGGTGATCCCTGGCGGAGAAGCGCCCGGGAGAATCCGACTGTCAGATACGACAAGACAAATGTATGGTGGTGTCACCGGCGTGCGGCTCACAGATGACAGATTGAGAAGAGCTGTCCCTCTGCCGACAGGCACGCTTCATTTTCAAATTAATAAATCTGAATAAAATATTTTAGCCTTCATTATGAGAGATTCCTGGCTGACAGCTCGGCATGCTGGGAGTGTGTGTTTGGGCTGGGAGAACAGCTTGCTTCCAATACACCTGGGCCTCGGCTTCACGTTTGTGATGTGAACATGCGCTCGAGACTCGTGTGTGTGTGTGTGTGTGTGTGTGTGTGTGTGTGTGTGTACATCTGTAATCATTTCTCCTAAACATAACAGCGCTTGCAGATTCTCTCTCGTAGTCAGCAACTAAATAAACACGCCGATATAGACCCGTCCCAGTAGTGCCTGGGTAATATTTGCATGACTCACACCTGTGTGGCCATTTGGGGACTAAACGACCACAGTAGGAAAATACATTTAGAGCAATGATCACGATCGAGGCGGTGACGCTTTCAACAAGAAGAAGAAAAAATCTGAGAAAGATCTCTTTGCCTTGAAGTTGCTGTTTCATATCTCAGGAGATTTGCTTTCTACTTTGTTTCAGAGTTTTCTCCTAAAATTCCTGTGGGGAAATAAAAATAGCCAATATTTGTCATACTGTAGGAGAATAGAGCTGTAAAATGAATGTGGAGAGCAGCTCAGATCATCTGATTTGGGGAGAATGCGATGAGACATGTTCATATTGAGAACGGTTTGAGACATTGTTGGGATGTTTTCAGAAGGAGGAGACACACGTTTTAGATTATTTCTCAGTAGAAACATTTGAGAACACAAGCAGACAGCAATGGAAAATCCATTGCTGTCGCTAGTGGACTTAAGAACAATTGAGAGTGATTTAAAAAAGTAGGGTATTAATATCGTGGCCTAGCCTGGCTAACGTCAGACCTCTTCTCACTGAGACGTGGTCTGGGATCCACATGTTCATTTTCTCGTGTGGTTTACGAATGCCCAGAGCCGTTTATTGGGCACTACGAATGTCTATCAAATGCGCCTGTACGTAGCTCATAGCCAATCGTTTCAATTATACCAGATGACGTATGTAGAGCGACAGAAATTCAACGTGGAAGAAGGCGAAATAAACCTGCGTTCTAAACTACTTAGAACACTATCTAAGGCTGCATCGAAAGGTAACTTCGCGTCTGATGCCATGTTGGATCCATAGATATAAACAAACTGCTTCGGTGTGTCGCATAGACGTCGTCATCGTCTTGCTGCTCCCTCCCCGTTCTGTGATTGGTCCCCTTGCTGAGGCGAAAATCTGGTCCATGGTGTCCAGACTGCCTAGCAGCGTGAATAAAATCGCGCTGCGCTCAAGGCAGCATGGGGAAACCCAGGCTAATCGTGGCCCATAATTATTTTAAAGTCCCCATGAAATCAAAATTAAAGTTTTTTTCGATTTTAGTATGAATATGTTAGCATTATGGTTATATAAGCTAGTGTGCATCAAAACAATGACAAAATGCATTTAGAATATATAAGCATTCAAAACTTACAGTCTCTCTCTCCCGCCAATATGGATCAATGACTTTGATGACATTACTCTGCACTTCAGCTTCTCATCAGATTTTCTGTCCAATCAAATGTTCTCTAGAATCTGAAGCCCCGCCCCCTACATTATAAATAGATGCTGAAGCTGCGGCTGAAATCACTTGTTCACACATTTATTATTTTCTACATGGTGAATGGCACATAGTGAACTATATAGGGGATAGGGAACGATTCAGACAGTGTAAATATGCTTTCCATTGGGGCGAATAAAGTCTGGTTTCACGTCAGTGTCACACGAACCACCGCAGCTCCGGTCCAGAGACACGACACACAGAGCGGATCGTACGATCGAGTCGCCGCAGACCAGAAAACGCATCGGACCCGACTGAGTTCTGTAATAATAATAACAGAAGAGGCACGTCTGGGACGCTATTAGGTCTGGTTAGAGAGTAGAACTAACACATTTCAGAGTAACTTTATTAAAGATTGTTTTATTTTTTAAAAGATTAATTGAACTAATTTTTATGCAAAAACACACACAACTCTGCTCCTAATACACATTCATGAACTCACTCCAACACCGTCACATGTTCAGTTTGTTTCAGTTCTCTTGGACCTTCTGTTTGTTTTCGTTCATCACATGTTCCTTTGTTCTAGTTTCCCGCCACTCATCAATCACCATGGAAACTAACAACACTCATCACAGCTGTTCGTCTTTTAGTTAATCATCACTGTGTATTTAAGATCCTCCTGTGTTCTGTTCAGTGTCCAGTATTGTTTCACATGTTGGCTGTCTATTTGGATTTATCTATTAAACCTTGTGTTATACCGTCTTCATTGGATCTAAGCATAGAGACACGTGCTCTTAAAGATACCATGACAATTCTTGTTTTTTTAATAGAATATTGCAGTATTTATCGGTGCACATCATTATTATTATTATTTTTAAATTCATGTGTCTCGTAATCTTAAATCAGAATAACTTCCTCTTGCAGGATCTCTTCTCCTCTCTGATGATGAGGGCGGGGCAACCTGTCACTCACATGAGATCAGCCAATAGCAAACCACAACCATCCAATCAATTCCTCACAGACACAATCAAGCCCCGCCCACATTTGTTCTTGTTCCAGAAGCGTTTCACTCGGATATACGTCACAATAAAGAAGAAAAGACGAGTGCAACTTCTGTTTCATGCTGACTTTAAAAGGAGAGAGTGTTAAATCTGGGCTTTTATTTTAGTGTTACCTGACTGCAACTCATCTAAATCTTAAATATGCCAATACAATTAATCTATCTGTTTTTTCAATAATAGAATTTTTAGTGCATGAACTGAAGAAATCCAGGGCAGAAGGACTCATCTCCCACTGGAAAGCAAGAAGGAGGAATACTGAGCTGACGGCCGCAGGAGAGCTGTGAAATATTTCGCCACTGTGGGTGATGTGTTTGGGGGAAGGGTTGTTGTGTTAGTCTCAACCAGGCTGGAAGGCAGAATAAATTAAAATCCAAAAGCAAAACTAATATGCTTTTTCAACACATAATCTGTGTCTGTGTGCGTCCAACAAGAAATTACAGCTTGCGGCTGCAGATCATTTTAATATGTAAATGCATTACGAACGCAGAATGCGAGATGCATTATTGCATTCATATATTTTCACATTTGCCCCTGCACTTTCAAGGTGATCAAGTAAATGGGCAGATTTATCCAAGACCCTCCAGTGGAGAATTAATTTGGATCTCCTTGATATATTTAAGCACAAAAAGCCGCGGATGGAAGGTGCTCGTTTTTCACGAGAAGCTGTTTTTTTTTATTTGAGGGAGAGGTTGATGTGAAGATGCTCAGGAAAACAGAGCGCCATTAGTACGTAAGACATCTTCATGAGCTATTGCTGAGTGAAAAGATGGAGATGAATAAATATCTGCTCTATAATATCTCAAGCAGGTAATGAAGATGCGTGGGTAACTGCAAGAGAGTTAACCAGCATTTTTATTGTAGGATACATGAAGGAAAACATCATTTCAGGTGTGACATCTTTCCTGCAAGATGCAGAGATTCAGAAGACAAATCTGTTTGTTTTAGACTGTTGAACTTCTAAGAGCTTCTTTCAGATTGAACAAACCATATCAGCAAATGGTTTAACCAGAATCTAATTCACCTCTGTTAAATAGTTCAGCTTTTCACCAAAATACCTTTATTCCATAATGACGCATTTGATCAAAAGTGACAGTAAAGACATTTACAATTCTACTAAAGATTTATATTTCAAATAAATGCTGCTCTTTTGAAATTTCCATTCAATCTTGAAAAACATGCATCACAGTTTCCACAAAAATATGAAGCAGCTCGACTGTTTTCAACATTGATGATAATCAGAAATGTTTCTTGAGCAGCAAATGATATGATCATGTGACACTGAAAACTGAAGCAATGATGTTGAAAATTCAGCTTTGATAATGGGAATAAATTTCATTTTTACAATATATTCACATAGAAAACAGTTGTTGTGTTCATGTTTTTTAATGGTTTTAGTTTTCATTAATAGTAATAACACTACTTTGACTTAATGTTTTGGCTGTTTAAAGTTTTATTTTTATTTTTATAAATCTTCCTATGATCATTTAAAAACCCTATATTGAGAACACCTGAGAAGTCTGTTTTGATATTGGAAATCAACCATAATAACTTCTGAATTACAAAGTGTCAGAAAGGAGTTGATTAGACCGCGTTGGATAAAAACGGACTGCATCTGATTAATTCATGAGCTCTTTGTGCGAGTGTGTGAGGGCCGATTTGCATGTTCAGAAGGAATGTTGTCATAATGTGCCATTCTAATGTCTTATGGCGACTCATGTACAGCTGATAACAATATTTCATAAGAGGTCAGGGCCAATAAAATGCCATTTCAGCACCGCAGAGATGAATCAATCCTGACTGCAACACTCACACACGGCAGACGAACACACACACGCATGCAAACACGCAGTGACTGTAACACATGACGGCAGGGATGCAGTACAAACAATCCCAGCTTGTCATTAATGATGAAAGTTGTGTTGTGAAACAGCGAGGCTGGTCATTACCGCTGATAAATGGGTGAAACCAGCACTGAACTAATCTAGTGAGCCATCAGTTTAACCAATAACACATCCAATATTCCAGCCATAGAATTGAATCCCCAAACATTGTTTGAAGGGCATTAGGGAAATAACAAATGCAGTGCAATTTAGTTAAGGATTCTGGAAATGTCACGTCCTGAAAGCAATAACTCCATCAAGCCCATTGGTAATAATGAACATCTCTCATGTCTCCATTGAAACATAAACGGTCACAGCGATCTGCGTTTGTAAATGTGAGCGTGTGTGTGTGTGTGCCCTCCTCGAGAGAGATTCAAGATTTATGAGCATTCAGCATGCAAAGGGTTAAGGGTTAGTTCACCTAAAACAAAATATTCTGTCAATATTTTCACATCACATTCGTGTTGTTCAAAAACCTGCATAGCGTTGTTTTCAGGTGAGATCATCTGTTGCAAAATCAAGTGATTTATATCCGAGTGAAATGCTTCTGGAACAAGAACAAATGTAGGGCGGGGCTTGATTTTGTCCGATATTCATCCTTGTCCAAGGCTCTCCAGAAGTTATAAGCAATAAAAGTGTATTTGTCCTAGTTTGAATTGCTGCAATCCCCTCACACAGACACTGGTTCATTCCTGTTCCGTCATTTACGTTTATTTTTCGAATGTGAAAAAGTGGCCTGTTAAAGTCCCCCTGTCAATAATTTTGTCCCTTAAAACTCATCTTTGATCACCAAAATGACATATTTAAACTTCATGGCTTAAAATATCTTGAATGTAACTCGACACCCTTGCCTCATTTAGTATACGTGGTTCTATGAATATGCAAATGAGCCCCGCCTCCACTCACTCACTCACTCACTCACTCACTCGATCAGTTCAGAGATCCACTCGTTGACGATCACACGTTGATCTGATTGGTTACAAGTGTTTTTGAGACACACTTTGGTTAAAATACTCAGCAATGGTGTTGACATTGACATGGTTTGTCTTAACGCATATGAAAAACACCACATAGAAATATAAACAACATTAAAAGCTTGATTTTTACCACAAGGGGACTTTAAATTAAATGAATGCAAATAAATTCAAGGTGCTTGCACAAGCTATGCACAGATAATGCACACTTAGAAGAATTGTGCTCTGCATACTACGCTGATGCACCAAAAAACTTATACATTTTGGGATTTACACACTACATGTGTGTATCATGCTTTTAATAATGTTGCAAGTCAAGTCCAATGCATGCATAGCACTAATTCTGTGACAGACTTGCTGCCTATGTAGTGTGCACCATATCAAGTCTCTCTATTCAATCAGGAAGGCAGATGCCTATGTAGAACCTAATAAGCAAGTCTTTTAAAGCCATTCAGTCTATTTCAAATATTGTGCACCACTATTTTCATTTGAATTACTCTTCACTGTTTTTTATGTGGGTAATGGATCAAATTGGGTCTGTTCCTCAAGAGGCATCGCATGGCTTCAGACTTGTAATATAGTGCACAAGGCTAAGGGCTCTTTATATGTCCTTTCAAGAGCTTGATAAACATTAGAAAAGCAGTTTCTATTTTTTTTGTGTCACAAAAGAATGTAAGTCAAACAGATTTAAAAAGAACAGAGTGAGTAACTGATGAATTAATGCATTTTTTGGGTGAACTATCTCTTTAAGAGTCTAAAGCAATTCTCTCTCTCTCTCTCTCTCTCTCTCTCTCTCTGTCTCTCGCTCACCATCCTTATTCAACTCCAAACTGACAGTGTTTTTAATCTTTCCTCGGCTTCCCTTCTGGAGATTGGGGGAACAAAAATCGATAGCTTCTGGCAGGTGATGTGGAGGATTGTGAATTACCGCCCACTTTTCCGCAGCGCTGACGGCCGGCTGGCCTTGAGCCGGGAACACGGCAGTGTGGATGGAGGTCAGAGGTCACGACAGGAGCAGCGTGGGTAAAGTGAGGTATTTACTGCAGGCATGACTGCAATGAGAAATAACTCCTGAAAGTCTGTCAGTAAGAGGCTGAAATCACACAGGCTTTTTCGTTTTCTTGGTATACTTCGGTGCTCTCAATTGTATTATAAACACACACACAGGCTTTGATCCAAAACCAAGTGAACGGCCTTGCTGTCTATCACCTACGTAGGCAGCTGTTTTTTAAGGCAGCATCATGACAGCTATAGCATGATGCTCTAAATACTGCATACACAAAATTGGGTAAAATGGTCCATTTGAAATTAGAAAAAAAAATTCTGTATAAATTTTTTTAAAGAGGCCATATTATGCCCTTTTAAAATAAAGTTTTGATGTTGATTTTGGCCTCTACTAGAATAGTTTTCATGGTTAAATGGTGATTATTTCCTCATATTCTCCATTGTTGCGGCTCCTCTCTTCCCAGTCTCTCAGTAACGCTCTGTTTAGTTCCTGTCTCTATGAAGCCCCTCCTGAAAAGCACACTGTGCTCTGATTGGTCGGCTGGATTAGTGTGTTGTGATTGGTCGAGTGTGTTTGTGGAAATGTCCCGCTCTTACCATAACCACCAGTTTAACTCACTACTGACTAACTCAACCAGGCCCCGCCCCTTTATTTTGCGTATGAATTATTTAAATGAGGAATATTGTGACGTGTTCGTTCCCGGAAGAAACTCCAGACTACAATGGAGGCGTTTCAGGGAGTTCAGAAACACTGACACTGATATAGAGGATAACTGGAGCTTTGCAGAGCTCTTTCATCCTCAAACAGCAACATTACATATAAGTTCAACATGTAAAAAAGCATAACAAGTCCTCTTTAAAATATTTATTATAATAATTTTTTTATTATATTACAATATTATATTTTATTATTGCACACATAATCAACATTTGTCTCATTATCTGTAATGTTAGTTGCGATGCATTCTGTATAGGAGACATGTAATGTTACTTATTACTTTGAATCGTGTTTGTGTTGCCTGCTGTAGTTAGGCAGCTTGCTGGATTTTGGAACACACACACACACACTGTGTGTTTGTGTGTGTTTGCCAGCCGGGACTACAAATCCTGCAAGAGCACACAGTGATGCTCCAGCGTGTCTTCACCGTTTAATCACACCACTGACGTGTGTTTCAATCCTTCCTGCCCACAACAAGAACAACACCAGCCCTCCACTGTAAATCCACTCACATCACACACAGTTAGACACACACTTTTCATCACACATTTCTCCAATGGAAAATCGTGATTACAATTAGGACTTCTTAATCAATATTAACTACTGATGCTCTAAAAACTTTCATTTCAGATTAGTAAACAGACCTGGCTATAAAAAGTAATTGAATGCATTAAAGGGGTGGTATAATGCCCTTTTCACAAGATGTAAAATAAGTCTCTGATGTCCCCAGAGTGTGTGTGTGAAGTCTTAGCTCAAAACACCTCACAGATATTTTTATATAGGTTTTTTTGATTTTATTTTTGAGGGTGAGCAAAAACGCACCGCTTTTGTGTCTGTTCCATTAAATGCAAATGAGCTGCTGCTCCCGGCACAGTGGG
>NC_140217.1:3428290-3465790 GCF_951802725.1 Rutilus rutilus | reverse complement strand
TAGATAGATCGATAGATAGATAGATAGATAGATAGATAGATAGATAGATAGATAGATAGATAGATAGATGGATGGATGGATGGACGGATGGACGGATGATAGATAGATTAAAAGACAGACAGACAGACAGACAGACAGATAGATAGATAGATAGATAGATAGATAGATAGATAGATAGATAGATAGATAGATAGATAGATAGATAGATAGATGGATGGATGGATGGATGGATGGATGGATGGATGGATGGATGGATGGATGGATGGATGGATGGATGGATGGACGGACGGACGGATGATAGATAGATTAAAAGACAGACAGACAGACAGACAGACAGACAGACAGATAGATAGATAGATAGATAGATAGATAGATGATCAGTTTGAGGGTGTTTGTTCAGTACACTGGCAGCTGTGGTGTGTGTGTGTGTGTGTTACTGTAAGCAGTGATTTGTGTAATAAATGTAATTTGTGCTCATCGGCTCTGGGCGACGGGACGCTCCTCAGCTTCAGCTCAGTCTGCCTCTCATTACACACACTCGCATCTCAACGCTTTCTGAAAATGAGCCACAGCAATTAGCACAGGATTAATTGGAGTCTTTATCTCATTAGCGGCGATGAGATGTGAGCGTGATTAGGTTTGTGTAGCCTGCCGTTAGTTTAAGCGGAATGCAGTAATTGGTGTCATTATTATGGGCTGTTTAGCGCGCTGTGGGCCTCGTAAACCCCAGCGGCGTGTGGCTGGGCTGGGTTTGGTTAACCTTGAGGAAGAGTCCCGTGAACCGGCAGCTATTAACCCCTCGCCAACATTAGCGCATTAGCATGGAACAACCTGCGTCTGTGAACACAGCTAATTGCTATTGTTTGTTACAAACAAACAAACTTTTACTACTCCTAGCTGGAGAATAGCCTACAGGGTGCATCCATTTGTCCCAGTAGGAACTTTTATTTCAATTTGGAAGTGAAACAGTAGTAATATATAGTTTATTAGCACTTCTGTTTGGCGAGCAAAACACTGAACGGTCTCTACAACTAAATCTCTTCACATGTTTCGCGAGCTCCTTTTTAATCTGCACACAAAGAGCGTTTGTGTGAAGCCGCGCCACTATAAACACCCGTTTCACCCCATTAAACTTAATGTCACGACTTTGCAGTATAAAAACACTCTTCACTCTCTCTCCGGTGAGGAGACTCCTCTTTATGACAGCTTGTGAGGATCTCCGTTAAGAAGAAGAGAAAGCCGTAGTCATATAAACTGCAGGAGAAACACAAAGCCATTAATCCTGCGCTGGACGAGCTTCTTTGTCTCCTCTAAGGGGGACCATCAAGTTTTATATTCTCGTAACTATTTCAGCCCCCTTAGAGTTAACAACTGGACACTGACTAAATGGCAGCGGTTAAACCAGAGCCCTGAGGGTGTCCTGACGAATCTCAGCAGTTCTGCAGCACAATAACAGAATAATCCAGGCCTCTGAAACAGGTTTTTGCCGGCTCTTTCCCTGCCGTCCCGTCAGCACGCAGATTTACCGCGTCTGCAGGGGTCAATAGGCCCTGAAGGACTCGCTCCAGGATATTACACAATGGCCGAGGGAACCGTGTGTGTGTGTGTGCTGACAGGCATCAGTCTCGTCTGCTGTTCCCATAGAGCCGTTCCTTTGTCTCGGAGCAGAGCGTTACAGTAGCCTTGCTGGTGGGAATTCATAGGAATTGCAGGAGTTCATAGAGATCCTCATTAGTGTTTGCCCTTTAGAGGTGTTAGAGTGAGTGATTTTAAAGTGCAAAGTATTTTTTATTTTTTGGCAGAAACAATAATTATATAGTTTTTGGAAAATATTTTGGAAAATCTCTTTTGCTCACCAAGGCAAGGTTACATTTATTTGAGTAAACCAAAACCAGTAATATTGTGAAATATTATTACAATTTAAAATAACAGTTTTCTATGTTGAATATATTGTTAATTTATTCCTGTGATCAAAGCTGAATTTTCAGCATCATTACTCCAGTCTTCAGTGTCACATGATCCTTTAGAAATCTTTTTCTTTTTTTTTTTTTGCTGCTGCTGCCGCTCAAGAAACATTTCTGATTATTATCAATGTTGAAAACAGTTGCGCTGCTTAATATTTTTGTGGAGACTGTGATGCAATTTTTCAAGATTCTTTGATGGATAGTAAGTTCAGAAGAAAAACATTTGTTTGAAATCGAAATATTTAACATTATAAATCTCTTTACTGTCACTTTTGATCCATTTAATGCATCCTTGCTGAATAAAATAGTGTATATTACTCACTGTAAAAAATGATCGTGATTTTAACATTTAAAGACTGTAAAAATGCTACAGTAAAAAACTGTTAATTGGTTAACAGAAAGTTTCCGTACTATATACGGTAAATAACTATGATAGATCTAATGGTACATTTAATGTAATTTTACTGTAAAATACCGTTAAATTTACAGTTTTTGGAAGTAAAAACGAACAAGTCATTGTATAATTTACAGTGAAAAAACGTAAATTGACATTCCCACAATTCCATGCGTGACACTTCACAGTTGATGTATTTTTGTTGAAATAACTATGTTTCGTCATAGTTTTCTTAGTTTTTTTATAATCAGTTATGTACATTAGGGTTTTATATTACATTTAATGTTGTTAAATTAATGTTTATTGTATTTTAAAAATTTCATGTGTGTTACCATGATGGTGTTTAATGTTTGTGTGAATGACACTGTGCACCTTCTATATATTTTAATTTTAACTTTGTTGTGGAAGAACTAGCCTACATGTAATGAGCATTGATTAATCATGTAACTCTCATTACTGCTGAGATCGTTGGTTTGTCAGTGTAATACTATGGTACAAAATAGAGATTAATACTTCAATAGGTCGGTAAATTAACATTATATCATATTACTTAAATCCAATGTTAAATATACATGTTTAAGTAAGTATGTTTACGGTTTGATGTGTTTTTTACAGTATTGTTCTGGTAACCACAGCTGCCAGTTTTTTTCCGTAAAAACAACGGGATTTTTTTTACAGTGCTGTATATATAATGCTAAATGCAAAAAATAAAAAGCACCTAAATAAATGCATGCTTGCTGCCAAATTACTATAGTTTCTACAGTAAAACTGGTCATTTAGTATTAGGCACTGCTAAAAAAATGAGAACTGGCGTCATAGCAATTTGCTAAAATCATTGTATGCCTTTGATTTGAATCACTTACATGCGGAACCCCTAAACAACACATTCTGCACTTCAATCTTCTTTTTATAAATGTAATTTATCATTTTAGCAGGGGCTGTGGTCACCATGCTATATTCTGTCAAGCAGACGCTTTGTGCTGCACGGCATTGATCACATGTACACGATGCTACTAGATCTAGCAGAAATATTCATGTCAGCGGCCAGCTAGTCAAGAGCTGCAGCAAAAAAACCAACCGAGAACTGTGAGAATGAGAAGTAGAGTTGAGAAAAAGAACTTTAGTGATGCTTATAATCCAGTCTTTGCTTTTGAAGTCTCATCTCTGTCGCTCTCTGCGTCTTCCTTTCTCATTTATTCAAAGACACAAAGCCATGCGAAAGCACTCAAATGCAAATGCACACACACACACAAATGCATGTTAACACACTATACTGTCACAAACACACACATTTAGCTTTGATTTCGGCCCTCGTCTCTTCTACCAGCCCTCTTCTCACAATCTCACACTAGTTCACTGCTTTCTGCTCTTCTCATACACTCTATTTATCTATTATTTATAAAGAGGAACCGAGCTTGGCCACAGCCTCACACACGTAGAACAGCCTGCAGTTTCTTTAAAATGATTTCTATTATTTATGCCATGCAGCAACGTATACCGACTGCCTGAATAATTCTGGCTGTAAATACTGGAGCATTTTATAATAAACAAAATCATACTTTGTGATGTAGCGTATTGAATAGAATTCATGTAGAACGCACAGAAACGATGCATTTGAAACTCAAGCGCAGTGAATGGTGGAGTCTCTCTCTAAAGGCTCGCCTGGCCCTCGGGCCGCCCGTCACTCTACACATGTGAATCATGCAAATGTCAAGAGCAAAGGTCATCAAGGCAATAGGACTGAGACGACACAACAGACACCAGTAAGATTAAAAGACGACATCAGACTGAAAAGAAGACACACGTATAAAGAGCTCATTTCAGACTTTTGCCATTTTGCTACATTTCTCTACTCAGTTAGATATTTAACATAGACAATATTCAATCGTTTGAGAGTTACTTTGATACTTGCACCGGGTAAATGCAAGGAAGCAAATAAAAACCCTATTCAGATAGTCAGATCTTCATATTTATCATGGCGAGTATAAGTTCAGGATTTCAGTTCACAGGTGCAATTAAATGAAATGCACAGGAGATATCAGAACGACACCTAATGATAATAATAGATTTAATATAGCCCATTATGCTATTGTGATCCACTGTCCCTTATACACTCATGGAGAAGCCATTGAGTGGCCCCTATATAAGATGTGATTAAATTACTGTTAATGGGCAGCTATTTTTATACCCGACACACTTAAACCTTCTCCGCCTTCTGGATGAAGATCTGTGAGCATCGGTGACAGGTTTCATGGTCATAGATTCAGAGGAAGAAAGAAATTCATATGGAGATGTTATAAAGAATGGTTTGAGCAGGGGTGAAAACGTTTATTTATTTATTATTATATATTTTAGACAATAAAATTGGGGGATTTGTCAGGGCTTGATTTATTTGATCAAGTAAAAACAGTAATATTGTGAAATATTATTACCGGCATCATTACTCTAGTCTTCAGTGTCACATGATCCTTCAGAAATCAGTCTAATATGATGATTTGCTGCTCAAGAAACATTTCTGATGATTATCAATGTTGAGAAAAGTTGCTTCATATTTTTGTGGAAACCGTGACACATTTTTTTCTGAATTCTTTGAGGAATAGAAAGTTCAAAAGAACAGCGTTTATTTGAAATGTAAAGACTTTACTGTCAGTTTTGACCAATTTAATGTGTACTCGCTGGATAAAATTATTTTTAAAAATCAGATACTCTTTGGCAGCAGTAAATAGTAACCCTATCCTTTTTTTTATTTATTTTTGTCAAATCAATCTCTCAGCCTGCCTGACTTTTCACCCTCTTTATAATTCAGATCATTTGTGGATAAAGCGATTAAACAGTGGGGATCTTCATGTTGTCTGGTGGAAAGAAACCCAGAAATCTTTAGCCCACCCTAAAATATCACAGTTCTTATTGAGTCTAACATGCGTTCACTCAGTTTGAGAGATGATTATCTTCATTCGCGGTTTGCCATCAGAACGAGTTCTCCCATCTCATAAAATAAGCCAAATCACACACTGCTGCTCCTGTTGAGATGGTGTGATGACTGCGGGTGAGATGAACGACTTCTGACACTCACACAGCCAGACCTACTGCTGCAAACATCTTCTGCTTGTTGCTTCACAGTGAATATCTGTAACTCCCTCTCCCGTGATGTTAACGATTGAGAGTTCATGCTGTGCTGCACAATCTATAACCACGATTCCTGCTTGTGGTGAACTAGCATTCAATAATACGCTTTGAGCTTGAATGTGGGTGTTTCTTGGACTTTTACGTATGTCTGAGGGTAGAGGGTAATTTTAAAACAAATCATAGACTTTAACTGAACGTGACAATAAATCTTGTAAACTTTTTCTTGCCTTGCCTTTTATGTTTGGATTTTATTGCTTGCTCTACCCTGTCCCAGACTTTCAAACTCAAAATATAAAAAATTGTCATAAAAATATTAATTTCTACACAAATTATGATAATCTAAACTAAAGGTAAAATAACCATTATAAATGTTTTATATAAATGTTTACACAAACTAAACAAGCATAATTTTCTTCACAACCAACAATTTGCCCCTAATAAAGTTATGTGTCCATAAATAACAGTGGGCCTAACACAGAGCCTTGTGGCACTCCTTTTAAATAGACAAGATGGTAACGGTCTGATGTATATTAAACAGATTCAAAATACGTAGACATATAATATTGATTTGAGCTGAAACTATCTTATAATCTTACCTCATAAAGCTTCCCATAAGAAAGAATATCTGACAAAAAGAAAAGAATTCAAACTTGAAGCATAATTAAACAAACCATTGATAGTGTGAAAAGTGTTTTAAGGAATTTATTTTAGTTTCTTAAAAAAATCCACTGGGCCAAATAGTTGAATAAACACCCGTAGACGGTCAGCGAGGGAGTGTAATGCTAGCATGTCAAACTTCTAGATCTCGACAACATGAGTTTTCGTCTTCCAAACTTGATCCACGACAGCTTGCGAGCCAGAGGAAAGGTACGGTACACTTCAGCAGCTATGAGCGTCTTTCCAACAGATGGATCAAAGATGTGTAGTACACAGAAAATCTGGAGATCTTAATAATTCAGCAACTTCTTGTGTGACATGGAGTGTAGTTCAGCTCTCTCTCAAACAGGGCACATATGGAGAAGCAGACGCGCCTCTCGCAGAAAAACGCTAAACTAACAGGAGAAGTCCCCGAAGAGAGGAGAGCGAAAGCGAGAGAGGTAAGGATGGACAGAATGCGACTCAACCCCCCTGAGGCCATGCGAGACTTCTACTTTAGCATGTGAGTGTGTGTGTGTGCAGATGTGAACAGCTTGATACTGTGCACCAAATGCTGTAGGGAGAAATTCCTCCTGTTTCGCACGTTAATTTGTGCCGAAATTAGCCACCAGACTGAAATCTGCCATTCTTCAGATGATTGATTAAACTCACAAAGTTTATCAACTTCACTCTCTACACAGATATAGAAACTAACCTGGTTTATGGCCCGTTCACACCAAAAACGATAACTATAGCGATAACTATATTAGCGTCCACATCAATTCAATTCAATTCAATTCAGTTCACATTTATTTGTATAGCGCTTTTCACAATACATATCATTTCAAAGCAGCTTTAGTCTACATTCAAATTTAAAGTGAAAATTGGATTCAGTGTACAGGTTTTTGGTCCAATAAGTAATACCTCAGTCTTATCCGAATGTAATAGAAAATTGCTGGTCATCCAATATTTTATATCTTAAACACACTCTGTCAACTTGGATAATTTAGGGATTTTATCTGGTCGTGATGAAATATATAACTGAGTATCATCGTCATAACAGTGGAAACTACTTCCATGTTTTCTTGCAATATTACCAGGTTGCAGCATATATATTGAAAATAACAGAGGGTCTAACACAGAGCCTTGTTGCACTCCATAATTTACCAAAGTTATTTTAGATGTTTAAATAGACAAAATGGTAATGGTCTTATATATATTAAATATATTCAAAATATGTGGACATATAATATTGATTTTAGCTGAAACTATCTTATAATCTTACCTCATAAAGCTTCCCATAAGAAAGAATAGACCATCACAATGTACAAAACCATCGGCCTAGCAACAAGATGAACTCTGCAGCACAGTACTGAAGTCCTCTGAGGTCATTTTCACTACAATCGATTTGTGATGCGTTTGTATAAAACACAGAAGAGTGAGTCTGCGGTGGGATAATACGAGAGACATAATTGTAGCAACCATTTTGCGGCATTTTCAGTTACTCGTACGAGTGTTGCCATGGATGTCAGCAAGAGTTAGGAAATTTAAGATCTCGGGATGGTGCGATTAACCAATCAGAATAAAGTATTCCAAAGAGCCGTGTAAAACTGTTCAGTAAATAATTAATATGAAATATTTAGTAGATCAGCGTCCAAATAAACAATTATTTTACCAAGTAGTGCAGGTTTAT
Organism: Rutilus rutilus; assembly: GCF_951802725.1. Lineage (NCBI taxonomy): Eukaryota > Metazoa > Chordata > Actinopteri > Cypriniformes > Leuciscidae > Rutilus > Rutilus rutilus. The sequence continues at coordinate 3,457,977 of NC_140217.1, read as the reverse complement.
CCAGTTTACTAATGAAACATGACCTACTTAGCCATAGTTTACCTTTGTTTGTAAAGCAATATTTTATAGCAATATTTGGAATATAACAGAGAAAGATTTTATTAATAATAAAAGGTATGATGCAGAGTGGCTTTCATAAAATTGTGTGTATTAAGAAATAATTAAATAAATAAATAAATAAATTCTGCTAAGTAATATACAGTACTTCTGTAAGCTGTGGTTAATGGCTCATATAGCAACTTGGTGTATTAATATAGAGTTTAACTGATGTGTGTTCACAGGTGTGTGCATATTGATTATTCTTCAAAATGATCTCATCCAATCAGAACTTAGAGCCAAAAACAGAATGTTTCCTGTTAAATCTCATTTAAATGTTATTCAGCATCTGCATTCCTGTTTCTGCTGTCGATCGATACTGTTGGGGCACAGTGAGATTTCTCAACTCTAGTTGCCATGAATCTTTCAAACCTGTGCCACTGACACACACAAACACACAGCAATGTCTTCAGGCTGAGCTAGTTAGGTGGGCTGCATTCTCAGTCGCATGGTCTGTCCTCGGGCACACACACTTAGTGTTTAACAGTGGAGCTGGTGGAGTGAGAGACTGTCTCATTACCGGTGCACACACACATACACAAACCCCATTGACTGAGCTAACGATATTTATCTCCTACCCCTAAACACTTTAATATAACCACACAAAAATATCATGCCATATATTATGGTTCAGGCCACTCAGTGACTTCTGTTCAGGGTTGCCAGGTCTGGACAAAATCAGGCCAAAGGCCAATAAAAAACAGTCCAAAACAAGCCCAATGACCCTACTGAACTCAACATATGCCACTCCCATACGTAAAGTACATATTTTACAGTTACTGTTATGCATTATACGCAATTTCAACTTGAAAATCACTAGTAATCATAAACAGTCTGTTTTCATTAAAGTCCCCCTGTGGTGAAAATCAAGCTTTTAATGTGGTCTATGTGGTGTTTTTAATATGCTTTCAGACAAACCATGTGTTGACAAATTCATAAGTCGACACCATTGCTGAGTATTTTCTCCCTAAAACTGCAGTGAACCAAAGACTGTCTCAAAAACACAGTTTGAAATCGCTGGTGTTTCTGACGTCACAAACTACCTTGTAACCAATCAGATCAACGTGTGATCGTCAACCAGTGGATCTCTGAGCTGAAGGAGTGAGTGGAGGCGGGGCTCATTTGCATATTCATAGAACTGGAGGCAAGGGTGTCCAGTTACATTCAAGCTATTTTAAGGCATGAAGACTTTTGTGTCATTGTGTCATTTTGGTGATCAAAGATTAGTTTTAAGGGATAAAATTATTGACAACAGGGGGACTTTAAATTAAGTCTATTATTACAGACAAAGACTAACTGTCAAGACTTTTGGTAAGTGAAATAAAACATTATTTAGTTTAATTTACAAAGTAAGTTTTCCAAGTTTGACCATTTTTGTGTGAACCAAATGTCCAAATGAGACTGATGTGATGTGATGGATCAATTCTCTCTCTGCTCATGTGCGATGGAACAGTAGTTTGGGCCGCTCTGGAAATCGAGTGGACATCAGAAAGGTCAGGGATTTAAATTTGCCCCATTCCCTTTTCCTCAGGCTCCATCATATCACTGATCATATATAGGTCAGATCCAGAGATTTTTCACGCTTATTTAGCTTGATCTGCTCAATCAAACTCTCTTCCCAACAGCTATACCACAATCATACATTATATTTTGTGCTGTTTTGGGAAAGCTCCCAGACCTTTTTTTCTCATTCATAACACACTTAATCTGATACAACTTTGTCTAAGATGTTTCTTTAAACTAGTTAAGATATAAATGAGTGTGGATACCCAGCAAACATTGGTCCGACGACAACATCGTGTCCCTGGCCAAAGGTAGTCGCCGTAGGACGGCATAAATCGGATAACGTCAAAGAAGTCCAAGTTCAACTTTCATTTTGGAACTATTTTTCAACCATTACGGGACGTGACGGAGGGACGTCTTGTCAACGGTCATTAAACAGCCAAATGTTCGCTGGATAGCAGCTCAGATCATTTAGTCTTGGAATACTTAGTTTCTTGGAAAATCTGAGCACAGCTTGAGACACTTTCCCCTTTGAAACTCCTTTTTGGAGAACCTTAAACAGAAGTTGCGCTCGTCTTTTCTACCCTATGGACTACTTGCACAACTACTTCTGCGTTCTACTTAGATAGGCTACTACTTCCGGTTAGAGTGTTCAGCGCATCTACATGAGAATGCAGATCATCACTACATTTTATGGCTGCGAATTGATTAAAACAATGAATAATGATCTCTGTATTAATTATCTTGAGCCTGCTGAAATGTTCCTATAAATATATTTTCTTTCCAACTGTGCATTCTGAATAATAAATAGGCTAAATATATTTATCTACTAATCTGCAGGAGTCCAATATGCTTGTCTTCTCATTAACAGTGTTTTTCTCTTACTGATATTTCATACCTGTTGAGTTTACATTTTTAAATGAATTTGACTAATAAAAAGGATTGCTTGTGTGCGTTGGTGCTTTATTCCAGTCTTTTAAAATGAATGAATGCTCGCGAGGTGCCTGTAATGATGTTAAATATAGGCTATAGGCTATTTAATCAATCTTAAACAGTAACACATACAGCATAGAGCAGAATGACAGTCAACTACTTTGAATATTAATTTATTTGCATAAACATGTAAATAGTAAAAAGATTGACATTGAAAAATGACACAGAATGATTCAAATATTTAATCCAAATAAATAAATGCTTGTGGTTTGTAGTGATGGTATTCATCTGTTTTCTCATATGCTTCAGCGTCGCGGTCACTGGTTTAGATGAACACTGACACCCTGTTGTGAAATAATGGCGTATTTTTAAAAGCCACAGTTTTCTCAGATCAGCTTGGGTTGGATTAAAACTTCATGTTACGATGAGTTTGGAAAATTCTTCACACAGTAAACATCAGAACATCCCTTCTGTTAATAAAAAATTCCCAAAACCTTATTGCGGACTCACTGACCACAGTATATTGAAAGTAAACGTACTATTTCCAAACGGAAGTGCGTCACGAAGCTCAGTGCAAGTGGTCCATTGTGACGTATATCCGAGTGAAACGCTTCTCAAACAAGAACAAATGTGGGCGGGGCTTGTTTTGTCTGTGGGTAATTGATTGGATGGTTGTGGTTTTCTATTGGTGGATCTCATGTGAGTGACAGGTTGCCCCGCCCTCGTCATCAAAGAAGAGAAGAGATCCTGCAAGAGTGAGGGGAAGTTATTCTGTCTTTCTACATTTTTCTCATTGAATATCCTGTTTCCCTGCTGCATGCGAATTTTAAAGAAGTAATGAATTGCGAATGCCGTTTCACATTAATTGTAGGCTAATGTCATTGCTGTCAAAGAGAAATAATCGAGATATTAAAGGGATTTCATTTGTGATTTTTCCTTTCTTTATTGTTTCAGGCATTGGATTTTGCTGAGCTGCCCCTCTGTTTCAGTTAAATGCCACGGCATGCAACATCCAGCACTGGCGCCGCCTGGCACACACACACACACACACAGAGAGAGATCTATCTACGGTAGAGTCTCTTTCGAACGCTCTCGCTGGCGTGACACAGTCATGTTCTAGTGTTTTATTTACTGCTCCTCGCCGAGCACGACACACACATACATCACTTTCACATCTGCTGACATCTCTGCGACTGACAGGAGCGTTTGATAAGACACGCATTTCTCCATTTCAGTGTGTGAGCTGATGACTGTGAGAGAGAACACGTGTCGAGTTAATACTATCCTGCACCGCTGCACAGTAATACTCTCTGATCGCAGAGACGAGGCCAATGTCTCCGTGTCGTTCAGGCCTCACGCACACACACACACACACACACACACACACACACACACACACACACGGTCCCGTGCAGAATGGCTCGACTCCAGGAATAATTGAATGGTTGGATTCTTCTCGGAGCGCTGGTGCTGAGCGGTAGAGAGAGAGAGAGAGAGAGAGACTGACAGGATTCGGGAACTCATATCAACACCGTGTCTCTGGAATAATGCAGGCATGACAGTCAGCACCTCTGCTGTCAGATTAGCTGATCTCTGTGAGTGAACACCACAGACTTATGGGAAGCATGGCTTTTAATGAGGCTTTACTGGATTATGACTTGGGCTACACACACAGTTGGGGCTTTCTGATGAAACTGCAGACTAAAATTAGCCTTGGCGATATGCACATGAGATTAGTCGGCTGAAAGTTGACCGTTATCATATTAGTAGTGCAAAAATCCTAGCTTGATTAGTATCTATGTCATGCTTTCCAGTGACATAATATTTCTAAACACGACAAAACCCCTTGCATTCCATATAACCATTTTTAACAAACAATAAACAATTAAACATGTATGAATTTCTTTCTAGACACAAAATATATTTTGAAGAATATTTGTAACCAGACAGTTGATTGGTCCCCATTGACTTCCATAGTATTTCCCCCCTCCATACTATGAATGTTAATGAGGTCCATCAACTGTTTGGTTGCCGACATTCTTCAACATATCTTCTTTTGTGTTCAACAGAAGACAGAAACTCACAGGTTTGGAACAACTTGAGTGTGAGCAAATGATGACAGAATTTTCATATTTTTGTGTGAACTATCGTTTTAATTGCACTAAATGCACATGAAATTGACAGCATGAGTTCACCATCATACTTGTTCTGTACAGTCCTTCTCTTCCTCCATCCTTTATCTGTTGCTGATCCACTTTGCACTGATTTATTTCTCCTGGATTTTTTTTTTTTACAGCCAGTTCGATTCCATGCCGTCAATCAGTTTTATCAGATAGACGCTCTCTCTTTTTCTTCCGCGGGTGCTAAAAGAGTGCAGACGAGCAGGCCGGATTGAATACCTGTGAAACAAATGTAAGGTTTTTCTTGATCACTGACAAACAGACAAATATTCACATGCATTCATCCAGCATATGGGGGAAAAATCCTTCTGCAGTCTCAGTCAGTTTCATCTAATCCACTGATAATCTGCTCTACAGAGACGCGAGCTAGAAATAGCAGAGAAATCCAGCTGAAAAAAGCATAGTCAAGCATATTTTTCACTCACCCTGCTGACAAGACATCAGGAAGATTGTAAAAAAAAAATAAGACAACAAACTTGAGAAAAGGCTTGCTGTGCTCGCATTTATCAAACACAGTCCCTGTTTTACACTGCGTGACATACAAATACAGGGATGCAACTCCTTAGTCATTCTGAGTCGTTATAAATGCAACTGCTGTAATTGCAGAAAAAAGACGATGCATAAAGCAAACTGCCTTAGACTTGCCCCACACAGCTGGCAGGGGGTAAACAGAGGCAGATAAAGGTGTAAAGAAACAGCAAAGAGTGTGTGATTAAGCTTTAACGTCAGGGAAGTGTTGTGTTTCGGGACCGGAGGGGTTTGGTAATGTGGCAGTTGGCTGTTCCCCGTGGAGTCTCCCACCTTCACACCAAACTCACACATAAACAAGGTCGACTCATTTAAAAACAGCTCCGGACACATTATTCAAATTCTATTCAGCCAAAGTTTGTCGTATTGGCAAGGCCATGCAGATTATGCACACCAATGTTGAATAAATTCACCCTTTGAAATCTAGTGTGAATATTTTATGACATGAATTGTAAAGACTGAGCAAAAGAAGGACACAGCTTTTTTTTGTTTTAGGCCACTGAGACTCTTCATTTTTCTTAAATCTATTGTAAATATTACAATAGACTTGAGTGAGGAATCCTCACTTTTTGCGAACTTCTGAAATCTAAATTGTGTCTGCGCTGAATTATTAAATGTTTGTGCATCTCATCAGATTTTACATGATTAAATACATGTTAATGAGTCACTTACAGATGTGGCATGCCAGTTCTTTGTGTGTGTGTGTGTGTGTGTGTGTGTGTGTGTGTGGAGCTTTACAGACATGGTCACAATGGAAAAGAGCTGCATGAAGCAGGGTTATAATTGTAAACTAAATCTAATAAAAACATATATGTTAATTGAAATAAAAATTATATAAATATTAGTTGAAAAACTAAGGTAATGAAAATCAGAAATGTTGCTTTTTGCAATAAGCTGAAATAAAGTTTAAGCTGAGGCACTAAAATGATTAACAGGAAATCACTGAAATTAAAACTGCATTAAAATAAATGAAACCAAAAATGTATGACGAATAACGAATAAAATGACAAAAGCACATAATGAAAAAATTAACTAAAGTTAACAGCAAAACTAAAAATATATTTAAATAAAACTAAAAGAAAAACTAATTAGATAACACTGGCATGAAAATGTGCAATATTCTTATTTTGTGAAAAAAAGAAAAGCGTATGGAAATGATATTGTCGTGTGTATTGTTTGTTTTGGTTTCATTTTCCCTGTGTTTCCTGTGCTTGTTTTTCCTTAGTTCCTAGTCACCGTTGGATTCCTCGGTTGTTAATTAAACACAGCTGGTCTGTTTTCCGTTGATTACTCTGTCTGTGTTTAAGACTTCAGTTCATTGTCTTTATTTTATGTGGTTGTGTGTTAGTTTTCTCCTGCAATCTCCAGTGTGGATCTTTGTGGACCACCGGCGACGTGACAGATATGAGGGTGAGTAAATCATAAGATCGTTTTATTTCTGGCTTACCTTCTCCTTTAACTCAAGATGCAGACTTTTGTAGCCGGAATATTCTTCCTGTTGTAGTTCCGGTTCCTCTCGCAGGATACGGAGGAAAACAACAGGAAACACATTGACAAAAGAACTAATTCTGTTTTGTTTCATTCTTTTTTCTGTATACCTCTTGATAGTGTATTTTCATTTGTTGCTTTATGAATGTTAACTCTACAAACAGAACATTAAAGTACAATTTATGTTCTAGTTTGGGATTTTGATCACTTGAAAGATTTAGTTAACAAAGAAAACAATGTAAAACTCCTAGTCTGAATTTTTCATTTGGATAAGGAGACAAATCTGTACATCTTTCAAAAAAAGTGTGTGTGTGTGCGCGCATGTGTGTGTGTGTGTGTGTGCGAGCGTGTGTGTGTGTCTGTGTGTGAGTGTGTGTAGTTCACAGGGCCAAAATAAGCAGCAGAAGTGCACTTCTATTTCCTCTAACTCAGAGTGCAGGGGTGAAGAGTCAGGCGAAGGACAGTATGACAGATCGAGGGAAGGTAAAGTAGAGGTCAACGTCGCAATGGCCATTTCCTGCCTGATCTCTATCTCGCTCTCCATTTCACTACACAACACCTGGGAGAACTACACACACATACAGCCTTCACAACACACACTACACATGGAGAAGCTCTTCACTCGTCTCTGGGCTGCGGTGCAACAAATAATCCATAGTACATCAAGGAAAGAAAGTTCTGTCATCATTTCTTCACCAGCATGACGTCTCAAATTCGTTTGACTTTCTTCTGTGGAACACAAAAAAATATTTTGAAAAATGCCTTCATGTTTTTTGTCCACACAATGAGATCCAGTGTTGTTTGGACCGTCAATGTCCTTCAAAATATCTTCTCTTATGTTCCGTAGGTTTGAAATTACATATGGGTGAGTCAATTATGACAAGTTTCGTTGTTAGAAGATTTGTAGGGTGTTGCTAGGGTGTTTTGGGTGGTTGTTAGGGCTTTGCTAGATTGTTCATTTGTTCATCATTGCTAAGTGGTTACAATATTCTGAGTGTATGGGTGTTTTGGGTGGTTAGACTTTTCTAGATGGTTGCTTTGCTGTTGTGGCTGGTTGCTAAGGCGTTGCTAAGTAATTGCTAGAGTGTTCTGGAAAGTAACTATTGTCTTCCTAGGTGGTAGCTAAGGTATTCTGGGTGGTTGCTAGGGTGTTTTGGGTGGTGACTTGTTGCTATGGTGCTCTGGAAGTAGGTAAGTATTGTTGCGATCTTGTTGTGGGTGGTTTCTAGGCTGTTGCTAGGTGGTTACTCTGCATTTGCTATATTGTTGTGAGTGTTATTAGGGTGTTGGTAACGGTTGCTAGGTTTCTTTTGATATTTGCTAGGACTTTGCTAGATGATGCATAGGACGTTGCAGAGTAGTTGCTGTGATGTTCTGGAAAACTACTATTGTAGGTAGTAATTAGATTAGATTAGATTAGATTCAACTTTATTGTCATTACACAAGTACAGGTACAAGGCAACGAAATGCAGTTTAGGTCTAACCAGAAGTGCAATAGCAGCAAGTGCAGGATATACAGTGGTTCCATAAGTGCAGAACATGGATATGTACTGAATAAATATAGAGTTGAATACTATTATAAACAAAAATTTACAGATAGATTGTCCTATGAATATAATATACAGATAACTATTACTGTGAACAGAGTTTACAGCTAGATATGTACTGAATATAATAATATACAGATGGCTATTACTATAAACAGAATGTTTACAGATAGATATGTACTGAATATAATATACAGATGGCTGTTACTATAAACAGAATTTTACAGATAGATATGTACTATGAATATATATACAGATGGCTGTTAAACAGAATGTGAGCATAATATACAGATGGCTATTACTATAAACAGAATTTAACAAATAGATATATGTATAAGTTAGGCTAATGAGCAGTATAACAATGGATTTAAAGTAGTGCAAATAAAGTTTGGACAGAAGCTATCCGAGTGAAAGTGCAGTGGAAAGTAATTGCATATTACAGTTAAGGTACGATATTGCAATGTATATATAAACAGTCGGTACTGTAAATAAACAGTCGGCAGTGCAAATTGAGCATATTCCAGTCAAGGTAGTAGTGCAAGATGCATATGTAACAGTTGTTACTGTAATAACAGTCAGCAGTGCAAATGAACATTATAGTATTGCAAATAACAAAATGGAGGCAGGTGTGAGGAGGGAGAGGAGAGTCAATCAGTATATGAGGGGAGTGGGATCAATGAGGGTTAGAGTTTAATAAAGAGACAGCTCTGGGGAAAAAACTGTTCTTTAGTCTGCTGGTCCTGGTCCGGAGGCACCTGAAACGCCTGCCGGAGGGCAGGAGAGAAAACAGTCTGTGGGCTGGGTGAGAGGAGTCCTTAAGGATGCTGCGAGCTCGATGCAGACAGCGTTTCCTCTGGATGTGCTCGATGGCAGGTAGTGGAGTCCCAGTGATGCGCTGGGCGGTTTTCACCACCCGCTGCAGTGCCTTGCGCTCTGCAACAGAACAGCTCCCATACCACACTGTAGCACAGTTGGTCAGGATGCTTTCTATTGCACAGCGATAGAAGTTCACCAGGATAGTGGAGGAAAGCTGATTCTTCCTCAGTGTCCTCAGGAAGAAAAGGCGCTGGTGAGCCTTCTTGACCAGGCTGGAGGTGTTGGTTGTCCAGGTCATGTCCGCCGAGATGTGGATCCCCAGGAACTTGAAACTGGAGACACGCTCAACAGCCATTCCATTGATGTGGATGGTGTCGTGTGTGCCTCTTGACACTTTCCTGAAGTCCACGATGAGCTCCTTCGTTTTGGTGGTGTTGAGGAGCTGGTTATTTTCGGTGCACCATGTGGCCAGGTGCTTGATCTCCTCCCTATAGGCAGTCTCATCGTTGTTGCTGATGAGACCAATCACCGTAGTGTCGTCCGCAAACTTGACGATGGAATTAGATCCGTACACAGGCTTGCAGTCGGAGGTGAAGAGGGAGTAGAGGAACGGGCTTAGCACACAGCCCTGTGGTACACCAGTGTTGAGTGTGATGGATGTGGAGCAGTTGGAGCCTGATCGAACATTCTGGGGTCTGTTGGTCAAGAAGTCCAAAATCCAGTTGCACATGGAGGTGTTGAAGCCCAGGTCTCCAAGTTTGGCTATTAACTTAGTTGGGATGACAGTGTTGAATGCTGAGCTGAAGTCAACAAACAGCATGCGTGCATAAGTGTTCTTATTGTCCAGATGTGTGAGCACAGAGTGCAGTGCCATGGAGACTGCATCCTCTGTGCTCCTATTGCTACGGTAGGCAAACTGGTGTGAGTCCAATGTGGATGGTAGAGAGTCTTTTAGGTGTGCCAGGACCAGCCGCTCAAAGCACTTCATTACGATGGGTGTGAGTGCTACAGGGCGGTAGTCATTAAGGCACTTCGGGCTGGAGTGTTTTGGCACTGGCACAATGGAAGTGCATTTAAAGCATGTTGGTACAGCTGCTTGGGCAAGAGACAGGTTGAAAATGTCTGTAAAAACCCCAGCGAGCTGCTCCGCACATGCCCTGAGTACGCGTCCAGGGATGTTGTCTGGTCCAGCAGCCTTGTGCGCGCTGATCCTGCTCAGTGCATTGCAGACATCTGTGGAGGAGAGTGTGATCGGTGGGTGGTCAGCTGAGGATTTGAGCTTGGTGGCAGTTTCTCTGTTGTCTCTTTCAAAGCGAGCATAAAAGTCATTTAGCTCGTTCAGGAAGTTGACATCAGTGGCTGCGGGGGTGGAGTGAGAGGGTTTGTAGTCACTGATGGCCTGAATGCCCTGCCACATGCGCCGAGGGTCAGCGTTGGAAAAGTGTCCCTCTATCTTAAGCTTGTAGCAGTGCTTGGCCTCTTTGATGCCCCTTTTCAGATTTGCTCTGGATGTACTATAGGCTTGTGCATCTCCTGATCTGAAGGCAGTATTGCGTGTCTTCAATAGGAGTCGCACTTCCCTGTTCATCCATGGCTTCTGATTTGGGTATGTGGTGATCTGCTTCTGGGTTGTAACACTGTCAATGGTGGTATTAATATAATCCAGTACAGAGGAGGTGTAGCAGTCAATGTCCGTGTGAGAGCCACTGGTGGCTTGAGAAGCAAACATACTCCAGTCTGTATGTAGAAACCTTTCCTGGAGTGAGAAATCTGCCCCCGCAGGCCACACCTTGATGGTCTTCACTGATGGCTTCACGCGATTGATCAGAGGTGCATATTTGGGGGTGAGGAACAAAGAAAGGTGATCTGACTGTCCCAAGTGGGGGAGGGGTGTCGCGACGTAAGCTTCAGCCATGTTTGTGTAAACATGGTCTAAGGTTTTGTTTCCTCTGGTGTGACAGGAAACATGCTGGTGAAATTTCGGTAGCACTGACTTTAAGTTTGAATGATTAAAATCACCCGCCACAATAAACGCAGCTTCCGGGTGAACGGTCTGTTGTTTACTGATGGCTGCGTGAAGTTCTTTCATAGCAAACTTGGCATCAGCATCCGGGGGAATATAGGCTGCAGTTATAATAGTGGAAGTGAACTCCCGCGGTAGATAAAACGGTCTACATTTAACCATGAGAAACTCAAGGTTAGCTGAACAATGTCTCCCAACAATAGCAGAGTTTGTGCACCAAGCTTTGTTAATGTAAATGCACAATCCACCACCTCTGGTCTTACCGGAGCCATCTAATGTTCTATCCGCCCGGAATGTATGGCGTCCCGCTAGCTCAATAGCGTTGTCCGGTATTCCGCTGTTTAACCATGTTTCCGTGAAAATTAGAACATTACAGTTCAAAAGTCTCTTGCTGTATGTGATGTTGAGTCGAATCTCCTCCATTTTGTTCAACAGCGACCGTACATTGGCAAGGAAAATGCTGGGTAAAGAGAGCCGGTGTGGTGTTAGCTTTAGCTTAGCTCTTAGTCCTCCGCGCTTCCCCCGCCTTTGTTTACGATCTCGCCGGCGCCTGCGAGCACTTCCGCCCGGCCGGGCAGAGTGCATAGCCTCGGGTGATCTGGCGATCTCAGGAAGGAGTCGAAGGTTGTCCATAAAACTGTCGGAAATTCGCAAACCAATATCCAAAAGCTCACCTTGGGTGTACGATGTTAAGGCACAACTGTTCTGGACGAACAGACCCGAAATGAGCAAGAAAAATACTGCTAAATTACATAATCTGGAGAGACCGCGAGCCTCGCGATGTACTCGCGCCGCCATCTTGGATAATGGTGTTCTGGGTGGTTGCCAGGGTATTTGGGTTGTGTCTAGGGCTTTTCAAGATGGTTGTAGGTGGTTGCTAGGCTGTTTCTAGGTAGTTACTCTGTGGTTTTAATGTTGTGAGTCGTTACTAGGGTGTTGCTAGAGGGTTTTTCATGGTTGCTATGGTGTTCTGGCTGGTTGCTAAGGCATTGTTAAGTAATTCCTAAGGTGTTGTGTAAGGTAACTATTGTCTTCGTAGGTGGTAGCTAAGTGGATTTGGGTGGTATCTAGGTCTTTGTTAGATGGTTGCTATGATGTTGTGGTTGGTTGCTACAGCTTTGCTAAGCAGTTGCTAGGGTGGTGGTCACTCTATGGTAATTTTATTATTTGGAGGGGTTATTAGGCTGTTGCTAAGAATTTGCTAGATGGTTCATATGGTGTTGCTAACTAGTTGCTAGGGTGTTCTGGAAAACTACTATTGTAAGGTTTTCTGAGTGGTTGCCAGGTTGTTTTGTGTTGTCTATAGGGCTTTGCTGGATGGTGGTGGGTGGTTGCTAGGCTGTTTCTAGGTGGTTGCAATGTTCTAAGCAGTTACTAGGGTGTTGCCAGATGGTTGCTATAGTGTTGTGGTTGGTTGTTTATGCATTGGTAAGTAGTTGCCTGGGTGTTCTGGAAGGTTACTATGATTACCAGTGGTTTCTAGTGCACTGCCAGGTGATTGCTTCGTGTTTATTTTCCGTCCATTAGCAAAAAACACTGTTAAATGTTAAATACTTTAAGTCAGTCTGTAGAAGAGCAACACTGTTAACAATCCAACAGTCTCTCAGCTTCAAACATCTGCGATTTTTGTCTTTCATAACCTTCATTTGATCATGTTTTTCCTGCAGTTTAATCAGAACGGCACAGACAGATTCAATTATCCCAGACACCTGAACACACAAAGCAGCTCTGCCGTGAGCTCGCTCTATTGTTGGTCTAAGCATCAGCCACGTTAATGGGAAATATTGATTCAAATTTTCTCTGGCTTTCACTTTGGACCAGAGCTAGCAGATTTGTCTCTCTCACGGCTCCTCTGCTGGTAATAGGCCGATTGGATCTGAATCACATGCCGTTATTTCATCCCTGTTTATTTCCCCTGAGACCGAGCAGAGATCGTCTCTGAATGTGATGTTACGATAAAGATGTAAATCAAGCAGCGATTTACAGAGTGCGATACACAGTTCAAACATTTCACTACTCCTGCAGTTTGGTGTATATGTGAGAAGTGTTTGCTGAGGGGTTTATTGCCATGTTAATGTTGATTATGTATCATCGTGAATCTAGAACACACTGTTAAACAATTCAAACAAATTATAGACTGTCTCACTGTTCTCCTTTCTTCTTCTGTGTCTCTTGCTGTCAATTCAATTCAGTTGTGCTTGGCATGACAAACAGTACAGTGAATTTCCACAACATTTGTGAGGACTATACAGAATTAAATATTAATATTACTCATATTAATGTCATGCCTGCATTATTCCAGACACACGGTGTTGATAGGAGTTCCTGAATCCTGTCAGTCTTTCTCTGTCAGTCTTTCTCTCTCTGTCTCTCTCTCTCTCTCTCTCTCTCTCTCTCTCTCTCTCTCTCTCTCTCTCTCTGTCTCTCTCTCTGTCTCTGTCTCTCTCTCTCTCTCTCTCTGTCTCTGTCTCTCTCTGTCTCTGTCTCTCTCTGTCTCTGTCTCTCTCTCTCTCTCTCTCTCTCTCTCTCTCTCTCTCTCTCTCTGATGGCAGAGAGCAGTTTGCAGGCGTCCAGCCAGAGAGAAGTGCAGTAGATTCATCATGATCTTGCCGTCCGCTTTACAGTGTCCACGCAAACGACTGTGGCTCGGATCACTACATAAATCTGCTCTGACTCACTTAATGAAGCTCAATTTCCCCGGACCGACTGAGGCAGCCAGATTTACATGAGGGTTATGACACTTCAGAAGCGTTATCTGTCCCTCTCCCATATCCGTCCGTACTGACGACTTATTCTTCCCTCAACAGGATGGGTTTATCAGCTTCACCGTCCATATTTCTTTCCCAAATCACATCCTGTCATAGCAAACCTTTTCAACAAATGTTTACAATTAAACACAGGGTACAAGAAATTGTGTTTTAGTTGACGGATGATGCACAATCCCTTCAACCATGACAATATTCACAATACACCACTCTTTCTGCAGGTGACATTGTTGCGTCGGGAGGTGCCAACCTTTATGAGTAATTAATTGACTCATTCATTCAAAACAGTTCACTTAAAAAAAACTTTTGAATCATTCATTCAAAGACTGTACAAGTGAGTTGCTGAATGCAGAGCTGCATACTAGCACACTACAGTTCAGAATTCAGCGACCACATACTAGCATACTAATCTTTACTATTTCTGCCATAGAAAGATTTCCTAAAGATAGTAAGAGTAGTATATGGTTCTGAATTCAGCACCTGTCTATATGAGTCATTGAATCATTTATTCTACCAATTTGTTAAAAAATATTGATTCATTCAGGAACGAAACAAGTGGCTTTCTTTATGAGCGAGTCATTAAATAATCCATTCAACTATAGTTAAAAAAATGTTGATTCACTCAATAAAAAACACCACAAATGTACATTAGTCAAAGATGCAGAACGTTTCTGCTTTGCATTCGGTTGGAACTATTTTCATTAGTGGAGGAAAAACAGTAACTGGCAATAATATCAGCTATGATTACCTGAGTGCCAAATCACAGCTCTTCTAATATTGCGAACAACCAAAATTAACATTTTGTAATTTTCTCAGCCTCATGTCGTTCCAAACCCGCATGACTTCATGGAACATGAAACAAGATATTTGAAAAATGTCTGCTTTTTGTCCATGCATTGGAAGTAAATGGTAACCAAAACTGTTTGGTTCAAATTAGATTATGCCCCAGAAAAGAACAAAAGTCATGAATGACATATGAGTGAGTAAATGATGACAGAATTTAAACTAACCTTTTAAATATACAATCCAGAATTTGGTGTGCATCATTAGGGTTTTATAATTTATGAGATAAAGTACCTGCTGACATTAAATTCTTGCATTTAGTCTATTTTATCTCTGTCTGCTTTATTTCACTGGGGTTTTACACTCCAGGATTTTTCCTGGGATCTGCATGTTTTTGCTGTCCCAGATTTAATGCTCTATTAATGCTCTATTTTTTTAACAGCATAAAACCTCACATATTTCTGTCTTATATAAAAGTTCTTTGCAAGTTATGTTTATGTAATCGAGGTTACCATTAATATCACATTAAATGTAAATACTTTAATATTTCAAAACAACCCACCATCCTTTGCAGAGTGACATTGAACAAGGTCTGTGAAAAATAGCTAGCAAAATGAAAAATAAATCAACTGGCTCGTAAGAATTAAATGCTTAAATATTTGCATGTCCAGTGTTTATGTGCCAAGTCTCTCTCACTCCCTTTACGTTCAGTGAAGCATGCTGTGCCTACATACCTGCCTCTCCCGTCGAGTCCCATACGGAGAGGGAAGAGGTATCTGTGATCTCCCATCATGCATCAGGACAGCCGGTGTAAGATTGATGACACTCTTCGGAAGCAACAGAAGACGGCCGCCCGTGAGCAGCCGCTTATGAGACCTGATAGACTCGTCTCTTAATAAACAGCACTGATATGTCAGCCACGCTGTGTTTCACTCAAAGCAACGATGCAGACGAGAGAGAACAAGAAATTGAGTAAAAGAGAGAGACAGAAATAGAGAGGAAAAATCCCACTGGAGCCGTTTCAGGCACCATGATATGACCGATGGGCTGCACGCTTGTACATTAGACACAACATCAATATTCAAATTAAAACCACCATTAGCCTCAGTCAGAGTGTTTGATATAGTGCTAAGAAGCATTTCTTGTTAGTTTACTCAATACTTACTGAATCTTAAGTCGGCCTGACACACTTTTACCTGAATAGTATAAACTAATAGCACATCTCTCCTGCACAAGCCGCACTAAATGCAGACGCTTTTAAATGTTATTAAAGTCCGCATGTGGAGAAAATCAAGCTTTTAATGTTGTTTATAGCCTACGTCTGTGTGGTGTTTTTAGTATGCTTTAAGACAAACCATGTGCACATTTATAAGTCGACACCATTGCTGAGTATTTTCTCCTTAAAACTGCAGTGAACCAAAGACAGTCTCAAAAACACGCTTTGAAATCGCAGGTGTTTCTGACGTCACAAACTCATAACCAATCAGATCAACATGTGATCGTCAATGAGTGGATCTCTGAGCTGAGTGAGTGGAGGCGGGGCTCATTTGCATATTCATAGAACCGCGTATACTAAATGAGGCAAGGGTGTCGAGTTACATTCAAGCTGTTTTGTTAAGAGTTTCAGTTTTTGAAAATTCAGTATTCAAGATTCCCCATTCAAGTACATTAAAGCTGGTCTTGCATGCCAAATTAGACTCCTCGAAGGGGGACTTTGGTTAGTGATGCTTAAACCACCAATAAAACCGTCTTTAGTAATTTAATGCAACATATTTTGCCTTTGAAAATATGTTATATAAAACATAGATATTTAAAAAAACTTGTTTGTGAGGATGTCCCACACCAAACTGTTTAAATAGGAAATACTTCAACATCAAAAAGGAAACAATTTCAAGGGATCAGGCTGAAATTATCAGGGGACCTTGTTAGAGATAAATGTCAGCTGCTTGTTTCTAGAGCTGCCTCTGTGCTTTAGCAGTGTCTTCTTCTGCTGCTTTTTAGGAAAACAGTATATCCTTCTTCCTCCTTATTACCTCACCGTGAATGGCCAAGTTTCTGATCTCCAAACAAGCGTCATTAAAGTGGCTGATCTTGTATGGATGCATTCATCTGATGTTTGATGCTGTTGAAGTTCAGACTGAACTTTAGCCAGAATAGTTTCAGCCTCAGATGTCACGCCCACGGACCGCTGGCTGAACGTCTATTATGGCACACAAAATTGTAAACACTTTTAGGAGTCATCGTCCGATTGGTTGAATTCTACAGGATTTCCGGGAGATGTGTGTGTCGCGTTCTTTATCGGTCCCCCTGGAAACAAAGATGCCATGATGCCAAACCTCCTCATGGAAGAAGAACGTTGTCATGTTTACAACTGTGACAATGAGCATTTATCAGGATCAACTAAACGCCGGGTTTTCAAAAGTATGTGAAATGTGTAAAGTTCGCGGCATAGACTCTTTAGGGACACCAATATTACATTTTCACGCCCATAAACATGACAAAACGAACTGTGATTGGCTGCTTTACATGTCAGTCAGACGGTCCTTGGCCAATGAAAGCCGCTGTGGAGTCCAGACCTTCTGCCATCAGCTACATCGATAACAAAAATATGTTTGCTAACATTCCTACTAAGTTATGAAAACATTAATTCTGGATGGTCTCTGAACGTTCACAACGTCTAGTTTTTAAAATCAAATCAAAAGTTTTTTCTTGTTTCTGCAAACGTTAAAGGGTTAATTCACCCAAAAATGAAGATTATCCTATGATTTCCTGACTCTCAAGCCATCTTAGGTGTATCTGAATTTCTTCATTCAGCCAAACACAATCAGAGTTATATTAAAAAATATCTTGTGTGAATGGTAGGCTACCTTAGATTCTAGTTTGATTCTAGTGATTCTGGTTTATAAAGTTATAAATATGGATATTTTTCTTACAAAAATACATCGCTTTGCTTCAGAAGGCCTTTATTAACCTCTGGAGTCGTATGGATTTCTTTTATGATGGATGGATGTGCTTTTTTGGGTCTTAAAAATGTCAGGTACCATTAACTCCCATTATAAAGCTTAGAAGAGCCAGGATATTCTTTTATATAACTCTGATTGCGTTATGCTGAAATAAAAAAGCCAATTCCATTATGGAATTGTTCATTTTAAATGTTCTCTGAATGTTCTGAAACAGTGGCATTTAAAAATGTTAAATGTTTTTGTGCTAACATTTAGAGAACATTATTAAATAACATTATTTGAACGAACATTCTATTAATGTCACTGGAAGAATGTTTGTTCATAACTTAGTGAAAAGTTCTTGGAACGTTCCCTGTTAGCAGCTTAGTTTCAATAAATGGACTGGTAGGAAGTTTTGAGTTCTGAAACTTATAGCTACATGCTTTTATTTCAAGAGATCAAAGGATATTTGATTTTTATGATCCTCGACTGAAATATCGGTTTACAAACTCATCTGAGAAGATCCAGTCTTACGCTTGTGCTTTGAGTCATCAGACAAAGGGCACATTTCAAAGAGGCAAAATACAAAAAAAAAACAGCCAATATCTGATATTATTTCATGCTGCATAGAGGAAGCGGCGCATCCAAACACCCAACAAAAGACAGAAAGCTCTGCCGAGTATGCTATTTACAATATTCTATATTTCCACGGTAAAAAAAAATGTTGTATCTGTCACAATTCTATCTCCTCCACTCACCCTCTACACTGTATAACGCCTTGTTAAAGTCAGTCGTGTGTGAAATGGTGTTTTGAAATAAATGAAACCGACCAGGAAGAGCGGGAGAAGCCGATATTGCGTTGTCAGGCTGACAGACAGGCAGTGAAAATGTAACAAGAGCCATCATCTTACGGAAAAAACGGGTTAAATAAAAACCCGCCGCATCTCCCCCGCTCATATTGACACGCCGGTGGCGGGGGGCATTTTTCATTGTCTCATCAAGACAAAGCATTATAGGAGATCAATCCGGCTTCTTCGCATCAGATAGGCGGCGCAAAGAAGTGCTAGTTGCACATTTTTCCATTCTCCTCCACTGTTGGAAGCCAGACGCTTTGCCCCTCGTCTGGGGGAGAGAGTAGCTGTCAGTCGCGGTTTGAAAAGAGAGTTTGTGGAGACTTTCTCTAATGTGAAACGGTATCGAACCTCACTAAGGAAATTCAGATGTCTTTTCTGCTGCTGACCTCGTGACCTTCGTATTGTTAATCAGTTAAATTCGTCGATGGCGCCGCTGAATCTGTGATCAGCGTTTTAGTGGAGCTCTTTGAAGGCGCGCGGTGCTCTTGACACACCGTTAAATATCACGCCGAAGCTAACTGTGACAGTATTGTGAATCAATGCCACGAGAGACTGAATAATTGGACCTCTTCTGTTCAAAAGCCCCTTGAATTGTGGAAATATTTTTTCCTCCACAGCACAAAGTGCACAGCGACCGTTTTGTCTTTCCTGCGAATGAGCTTTCGACACGCGCGCGCCCTCGTAAAGTCCTATAGAAACACTAGACTACAAAAACACAATCCCACATTATTCTCATCGTGCAGGGGAACGATGGAAGCTGCTCGGCTAAAGGTAATTACCAGAGAAAAATCATATATCACGCCTTTAACCTGGAGAGCTTGTATATCTTTAGGGGTCGTTAATTTTAAAAGAGCGCCATTAACCTGGGGTGAGATGGTAATGACAGACAGAGAGGCCAGCCTTTATAAAACAAACTCATGCAGATGTGACCACAGGGGGAAAGGACTGTGTGTGTGTGAGAGAGAGAATAGGCAAAACCCTTTTAATCAAATAGGCCTAATGTGTGGCTTTTTTGGTGCTAAGCAGTAAAAAACCATCATACATCATCACTGTATGGAAAACTATCTTTAAAATATCTCATTTTCAATGAAAAAAATAAACAGATCAAACAGGATTGTAAATAATACAAATAAATTCAGAATAAAGTAAACACAATGAACAGTAGGCTACAACTAAGGCTCGTTAGGATAATATTACAAAACTAGGATAATAGGTGGTCTTTGATAGTAGGCTATGTCGATCCACCAAGGTTGGCGTCATCTGATTATGAAGAATTTGTCTTTTGTGCAGTCCCATTAGTAAAGAACATTATATAAATAATTAAAAATGCATGGTGGTTTGAGTCTCACAACAACATTTAGACTTAAGATGTGTTAAAGGGTGTCGGGACCAACAACGTCACACCGAACGAATTCAATTGTGACGCATTTTACTAGCAAACACAAAACCAGCCATTCACATTGCAAAATGAGACGAGCTGAATGGCTAAAACTCACTGGTTCAGAACAATGTAAGCACTATCAATAGTGTCTGTGACACACTGTCGATTACAACAGACAGTAATTTCAGTTGTGGTTACAGTAATGCACTTACAGTGGACATCTATGAGGAAAGACATCCTGAAGGGTGAAGCTATTTTCTACTTCCAGTTATGTTAACTTTTTTTCCCCCCTCTTGGTAGAAGCTGTAACTACGCAAAAAGTGTCTGAAAAGTAGTAGTAGCCGTGATAATTTTGTTGTTGTTTATTTGATACTATTTTATTTTATAATAGGTGTTTAATCAGTCACAGATTCTTAAAAGAATGAATGGACTTTTTGAGGTTACAGTTCAGTCACTTCATAAAAGTTTTACTTGATCTTTCTTTATGTCAACAATCCTTTTCTAATATCCTTCCACTTATTCTGGTTATTTACTCTAGGGTTCAAAAGTTTAACATTTTGAAAGAAGGCTCACCTAAGGTTGCATTTATTTGATAAAAAAACAAAACAAAACAAAAAACAGTAAAAACAGTAACATTGTGAAATATTATTACAGCTTAAAATAACTGTTTTCCATGTGAATATATGTTCAAATGTAATGTGATCAAAGCTGAATTTTCAGCATCATTACTCCAGTCTTCAGAGTCACATGATCCTTCAGAAATCACTCTAATATGATGATTTGCTGCTCAAGAAAAATTTCTGATTATTATAAATTATTATTTTGTTTTAAAATCAAAATGACTATCTGTGCCAATGCATTGAACCTAATGCAATACACCCGAAGCGATCGAGACGATTTTTTTTAATAAGTATCATGATAGCTGCTGAAAGGTTTGGCCACAAACACTGTTCTCAGAGAGAGTTCGGCTCATTGCTTTGTTTCTTTGAGAATATAAATATTTCCCTCTCCATCCCATTTCAGCGAGCATGTGGTCTGATTTTTCCCCCGAGTCCCGGGCCCTTTTGCCCAGTGGTGTAAACCGTACGGCCCCTGGGGGAGTTGGCTGAGGGGCTACACGGAGGCCCTGTTGATTTCTGTTTGGCCTTTCTCTTCCTCAGGCCGGAGCGGCATGTCACATTAGAAAGGTTTATTTTCCTACATCAGAGCAAAGCACATCATTCGTCACTCGCTGTGCCGAGCTGAACCTGAGAGAAAAACACAGAGAGAGACGGTGACCGAATGACTCCACAAGCAAAACACACACTGCCATCATTCAACGTGAGTCTGATCACAACTTCTGGCACGTGCAAACTCCGTTTACTTACCTATTCATCTGAAAATTGTATGCTTTTTCTTAATTATATCTTTTTATTTCACAGAAAGTTGTTCAGAGTGAGTAAATGATGACAGAATTTTCATTTTTGGAGAACTATCCCTTTAAATGTTATAGGTTTGTATCTTTCTACATATCCCCAGAAATCACAAAAGATCTCTTTAATATCTCAATTGTTTCTCCTATAGGCAGCAGTGAGATTAAAAGCAGAGCAAGTGGAGATTTTAGCTGAAGTCGCCTGCTTTTCTCCTGAGAAACTGACCCACATGCGAGTTTCACAAGAGATCTCATGAGCGTCTCAAACTACTCAGATCTGCAATCCAAACGCAGTCGTCTCGATATGAACTCAATCATGTCTGATCACATTCACGTTAGTTACTACCGTTCAAATGTTTGGGCATTTTCTGAAAGAAAGAAATAAAGTGACAGTATAATGTTACAAAATATTCCTATTTCAAGTAAATGTTGTTCTTATGAACTTTCTTTTCATCAAAGAATCCACAAAAATATGAAGCAGCACAACTGTTTTCAACATTGATAATAATCATAAATGTTATATTGAGCATTAAATCATCATATTAGAATGATTTCTGAAGGATCATGTGACACTGAAGACCACAGGAATAAATTACACTTTACAATAGAAAACAGCAATTTTAATATTCACAATTTTACTGTATTTTAGATCACGTAAATGTAACCTTGGAGAGCTTCCTTCTGAAACTTTAAAAGATCTTAGTGACCCCAAACTTTTGAACAGTAGTGTACATTTCTTACAGAACACTAATAAAAATAAAGGTTCTTTATTGGCATTGATGTTCCATGAAGAACCTTTAACATCCATGGAATCTTTCCATTCCTTTAGATTATTAAATTGTGACCCTGGACCACAAAACCAGTCACATGGGTCAATTTTAAGAAATTGAGATTTATACACCACCTGAAAGCTGAATAAATAAGCTTTCCATTGATGAATGGTTTCTAGGATCTAACAATATTTGGCCGAGATACAACTATTGAAAATCTGGAATCTGAGGGTGCAAAAAAATCTAAACATCGAGAAAATCTCCTTTAAAGTTGTTCATTTATGTTCACGATGTGCTTCATTCACTCACAAAAATAAATGTTTTATACATTTACGTTAGGAAATGTACTAAATATCTTCATGGAACGTGATCTTTACTTAATATCCTAATGATTTTTGGCATAAAAGAAAAATCGATCATTTTGACCCATACAATGTATTGTTGGCTATTGCCACAAATATACCAGTGAGACATGTGACTGGTTTTGTGATCCAGGGTCACAATTGTTCTTCACACTGAGAAAAAAAAAGTTATTTTAAGAACGTTTTACTGAACTGTTCTTTGTGGAACCCAAAATGGTTCTTTGAAAAAGAAAAAAGAAGAATGAAAAAGAAGAGTGTATGACAACTATTGTGGGTCTATTTTTCTTTTTCTTCAGGAATTTTAGGAGAAACGTCTAAAACAAAGCTGATACGTCCCTTACATTTCCTGAGCTGAAAAAGAGCAATAACATTTTCCTCTGGGTGAAGCTGTTTTTCATATCACGCTCTTTATTGCTTCAATCAGATCAGGCCGGTGTGTGTGAACACACAGTGACCCAGCGCTGGTCTGAGAGGATGGAGCTGGTTATGGGCCGCGGCCCCTGACTGAACACAAATAAACACAGATCTGGACTGCGGCTCCCTGAGCACAGCGAACACACACTCCTCTGAAGAACAACATCAATCACTGGTACAGCAGCCAACACACACACACACACACACACAGATGATGCGCATTCCACAGCACTGTCTCTTCATTCACTGACTATGAATGAGGCACAAACAAACACAAAGGAGTGCATGATTAGAGAGTCATTAGTGACTTTGAAGATGCAAATGTAAGGAGAATAGACTGAGTAAGTCTGCATTATATTAATGTAAATGTGTAGACTGTCCACCACCAACATCACATATTTATATGCACTCATATAAATGCATATTAATCACTGTTACTGAACAGACAACTGGACGGACAGATATATATTATTCTCATGGTTGTTTCAGCACTGTTGGCCTCTGTCCTCAATTTCCAGTTTGAATTCCAGTGTATCAGTTTTCACAGCAACACTGCCCCCTGTTGGCAGGGCAAAGCGGCAAACACCGGGAACATCCATGGAGGCATTTTTATGGTTTTTTTTTTTTTTTTATCTTATAATAATCCTGGATCACAGGAGCCAACAATATCCACAGCACTCCAATGCTTTTGAAGAAGGTAAACTGTAGATTAGATGTGTAAATGAAAAATTCTGTATTATTGTAAGTCTTGAAACTGCTGAATATTCTGCTTTATTCAGCACTAAATAAACTTGCTGACATTAACTGACAGCTGTCAATCAATCGGCTGACTAATCTTTTGACTGCTCGTGTGATCTGAAAGAAGAAAACGTAACAATGTATCTTCAGCATCTCGGAATACATATGAAACATTAGAATTCTGCAAAACATTTGACAGTAAAGATAAAATACAAAAAGAACAAATAATGCAAGCCATATGACAGACAGTAAATCAAACATAAATGTGGTGGTGGTGTGGAGTGTATACGTTCGCTTGTTCATTTAAATAATAATAATCGCATTGTACAAGATTGGCTATTAATATTTTTTGTTAAACATAAAAATAGCCATAGCACTTTGTCAAAGAGTCACTTTGTATGACAGTAGACATTGTGTGCTTGACCTAGAAACTGTGAATTGGTAATTAACCCGCAAATGAAAACTGGTTGGAATGCATTAATTAGACTCTCCTCTGCCCGTCTCGCGGTGAAGAAGAGCTTTGAAAGCTTTCTGTGTAATTGATATTGAGAGAGATCATAAAGTCAGTCTAAATCAAATGAAAACGGCTAATTGGCAGAGTTATTACATTCAGAGTCCATCATTACCAACTACATTCAATAAAAACTCTTTACACTTTCCCTTTCACACGGTAATTGGATTCTTGATGAAGAATGAAGTTTCTAGAAATGGTCTTTTTTTTTCAATCAAAGCTTTTTAATTGAAAGTAAATCTTTTTTCCCCATCAAAAAGTTCTTCTATACATCCCTGCGTGAAGAAATGGGACAGACGTGACATAAAGAGCCGACACGTGTCAAACAGGCTGCAGAATCACCGTTGCTACACAATCAGAAAGTGTCCATCTATTGTGAATGATAATTTGATATGAAAGACGGACGGAGCCTGTCAAACATTTAAACAGCAATGGAGCTCAAATGGAAAAGTCTCCTGCTTCTCAGACGTTTCTCCTGAAAAACAATCATCATCATCATCATTTGTCGTCTATTTCTCCCAAGATTTGACTGAGCTACGTTAGGGTAAAATGAGGGAAGATGCCCCGCTTAACAACAATGTGCATTTACTTTTGTAACATATTTAGATATAACTTTAGCATGCATCGCATCAGCCAATCAACTGTTTTATTCTAAAATGAATTTTGACAATTTTGTTGAATTATTGAATAACCCATGACAGAGAAAGCAGAATCCCAGTAAAAGAGATTATTCTGTGACTTCTATAGGCATATGAATATTTACATATTTAATCGCCCATATTTTAATTGAAGTTATGTCATAATAGCAACACTATATGCTATTTTAAAGATTTCACTCAACCTGTAGGTTTTAATGACAGCGAAGATAACCCCATTAATTACAATAATTATTACATTTAAAAATAATAACAACTTGGAGCCTTCTGTGCCAATTCTGGGTGGCTCATCTTACCCTAAGGGTCTAATTTGATCTTTTTACTTCAAAATAAAAAAACTACAACTTTTACGTCACAAATCTAAAAACATTAATGTTTCCACAAATCCCTCATTAACAAATAGAAACAAACAAACTTTGATATTCAACATATTAATACAATGTCAGAGATCACTATTTTCAAAACGGCTGACTTAATCCCACAAATGTTGATATTCAGATGAAATGACAAAATTAAAAATACCATAGCCATTTCATCTTACCCCACATTTACTCAACTCTATATACCCAGCTAATGTTCATATTAAGTTAAGGAAATGTTATTCCTGAATGTTCCCTGAACGTTTAAAACGGTCAGTTCTTCAAATGTTTTAAAAGCTTTTTCTTGTTTATGTGAACATTAAGGGAACATTACATTGTATCATTCTGCAAACATGGGAATGTTACTTTTGAATCTTCTCTGAAGTTCAACATTCTAAAAATGTTAGACGAACATCCAAATAAAATGTTTCAGAAAAAAAACATTTTCATGAACAATATATAAATAATGTTTTTGAGCTGAGAACATTACTAAAGACCAGAGAACGTTGAACGAGCGTTCTGTTAACAATACTGCAAGAATGTTGGTTCATATCTTTAAGAGAACCTTGCCAGAACATTAGGGAAGTTCTCAGAACGTTCCCTGATCCATTTTTATGACATCATCTTGCACTGGTGGGTGTGTCTAAATTAAATGCCAATCAAATGCTGCCGATAAAGACAACATCCCTCCACTTTAACATGCGTCTAATTCATGGTTAACGCATTTATGAAGCTAAACACACTCTGTACTCTCTGTTTCAGATATCTGGTGATGTTTGTGTGCTTGATCTGAGGAAAATCGTAACGCATCTACGGCTAATAGCTGTTCTTCGACAAGGTCAGATGTCACCGCGCACACAACAACCCGAGCTGAAGACGCATGATAGAGGCACACGTGTGGGCTCACTGAAAATATCTTCCTCATTAGTCTGAGATAATTCAATAACATTCAGGGTATAATCGCAGAAATGTAGATGTAGTGAAATACATTTAATAATAATAATATGTTTATTTTATATAGCGCCTTTCAGGAAACTCAAGGTCGCTTTACAATAAAGTACAAATAAACATGACATAGAAACATGACATGAAATAATACAAATAAATTGAGATCGATAGTGGTACATAAACATAGAAATCAGATCATAAATTTGTGTCTAATCGTCACTCAAAGCTATCAGTTTTGGTCTATTTTAGGGGAAAAGCGTGAATATTCTTCATAATGAAGTCAAATGGGTTATGAATGACATGAGGGTGAGTAAATGATGATCGAATTTCATTTGCATCTTTACCTGCGTGAACTCCAACGACGAATCGTCTTTACACCTAAAGGTTTATGAGGAAAATGGGTTGCTCTTTCATAGCTCAGGAGATTTAATAAACACAAATACTGTAAGAGAGATATGATGTATGTGCATAGCTGCTCAGATCACTTGATGAGAAATGTTTTAGTTCATTGAAATTTCTAACTTTTGGTCTTTTTCTCAAGAGAAACATCAAGCAGGAGACAGCAAAGTCTCAGTTTCTTCCAATCTTTCTTCAGATCTTCTACATGATTGCTGTGATTAGTTATCACATACAATTCAACATTAGAATAAGAAATAATGTGTTGTTTCAACTTTTAAAAAGTATGTGTTCATGCTTGACGTATAGCCTATTAAGATTATTAACTTTAGTTTAGTTTAGTTAACTTAGATATTTAGATTATGACAACAAAAATTCAGTTATTATAACTAATTGCAGCAAAAATGTAAAAATGCGATATTTATTTTCTGTGGGAGTGGATGAAGATATTATTTTTTATTTTCTAAAAATCATTATCTACTCTGTATTGACATACACTATTTGGGGTCAGTATATATATCATACATTTATGGTTTTAATCAGCAAGCAATGATGCATTAAATTGATCAAAATTGACAGTGGAGTTACAATGTTACATTTGATTCTGTTAAAATAAGGCTGTTCTTTTGTACAATCCATCAACGAATCCTGAAGACTGGAGTAATGGTTGCTGAAAATCCTGCATCATTCAAATAGAAAAACAGTTATTTACTATTTAAATGTATTTTTTATCAAATAAATGCAGCCTCGCTGAGCATAAGACACCTTTTACAAAAACATTAAAAAAATCTTACCAACCCCATGCAAACTGTATTGACTATGGTTTTGCAATATGAGCTCTATGCATTACATCTGAATCATAATACACTGAGAATCATCATCATACACTGTTCGTTTGTTGGCCAGACTGAGCCTATTTTCTCCATTCTGTCACTGATGGAGTTTTGGGTTCTTGCCACTGTCGCCTTTTTCACCTTTGGCTTTTGGCTTGCTTATTTGGGGACATTTAATATTCAACAATATTATTGATCTGCCTGCATTTGAGAACTGACCTGAGCTGGACAATGACATCACTGTTTTCTCCAGAGTGCTATAGCCTATATATAAATTAACTAAAAGAATAACTTTTTTTACAACAAAAATGAACCATCACTGGATTATGATGCTATTTTTTTTTGTTGCATTGTTTTCTTGTTATCTGCTTTAAAACAATATTTATTGTAAAAAGCGCTAGAGGAAACTTGACGTGACATTTGTTTGGTTTTCTTCGCTGTGAAGGACACACGCAATGTTCCCTTAGTTATAATGTGCCTATAAATGTATCATGCCGTCTTCCTTCACGTGCCTCTGAAAATGCGCATAGATGGATTTTTACTTTCATTTAGTCAATAAACCTAAAACACATTTTTCCAAACGACACAGATATGAAACAAGAAGAGATGTCTCCACTGCACAATAAGCACACAATCCTCGGGGAAAAGCCCAGCTGTGATGCTGTAACAGAATCACTTTAATAAAAGGTCCGCGCTCGGGCCCCTCCGCAGGATTATGTCAACCTGAGGGCCAAAGCTCCCGCGCGAGCGCCAAGGAAGAGTGACAGCATGCAAACGGCCGCAGATAATCACTGCGGGAGGGGAGGACCACGACGAAACAGCCCCCGAAACACGCCGAGCACTTGCATCTGATGCGACATGACTTCTGCTATTCTTAATCGCGCGCTCCTGTGGCGCTTCTCTGAGCCGCGTGCGTGCACGAGAGGGCACGAGGACTGCTGGCGGGCGGTGGCGTGATGAAGGCTTGTCTGACATCGATGTCTTCCTCTCTGGAGAGCTCCAGGCTGTGTGAAAGCATATCTGAGCATCTTCTTCCTCACTCACAGTCACAGCTGCTCGGAGTGAAGAACCGGCCGCGAACAACGCCTTCACACGGCCAGCAGCTTCAGTTCCCGCGCTCGCCAACATTAGCACTGCATCTCGAGTCGAGAGTGCATGGTATATAGTTTCGTTTGGTGTGTGTGTGTGGTAAACAAAATGTCCCCACAGAAATGACAATATTTTGGTCCCCATGAGGAAAACTGCTTATAAATCATACTAAGTGATGTTTTTTGAAAATGTAAAAAATGCAGAACGTTTTGTGTGATGGGAAGGTTTAGGGGTCGGGTTAGTGTAAGGGGAGAGAATATACAGTTTGCACAGCATAAAAGTCATTATTTCTATGGAAAGTCCCCATAAAACGTGCGTAGCCTATATTCTGGGGACAAATTTGTACCCAGATGTGACCAAAACCTGACAAAATCACCAAAAACCTTCCTTTAGGGACATATTCATTTGTAAATCTGGTATAAAAATAACGTAATTAAAGTTTTTTTGATGTAAAAATGTAATGCAATGTAAAAATGCAGAAAGTTGTGTGTCATGGATAGGGGTATAGCGTTAGTTCATTATTGTAGAGTAGTTCAGAACAGTTTGTTCAGTATAAAAATTATTATGCCGATGGAATGTCCCTATTTACATAGCTAAGTAAACGTGTGTGTGTGTGTGTATGGGGGGGGGGGGGGGGGGGGGGGGGGGGTGGGGGGGGGGGGGTGACAGACAGTCTCCTGAAATGTGACAAAACCTCAGGCCTCACGCTGCTAATGTGAGAGAAGCGTTATGAAAGGACACTGAGCTTAGACTATTCAAATCAGTTCCGTTCATTGAAATCAAGCTGAAATAAAATAGTATGCAAGTGTTATATGAAAAACCATAAACTTTTTTTATAAGCTTGGCAACTAACTGAAATAAAAAAAAAGTAGAAAATAAAACTTAAATTAAACAAGATAAAAAATAATTTAAAATCAAAACTAATAAAAATGACAAAAAATACAAGCTAATTTAAAATATTAATAAATATAGTGTAGTGAATGGAGTTTTTCATGGTAACTGTTCCAGCAAACTTTTATTTGTTCAATAATTAAATCGGTTATATTAGTCAAAACAATTACTTTAAACATTCTCACTGCAATTTTTATTTTGCTCTGCAACAAGGAAAATGTGTATTTTTATTTATAATTAACATTTTGAGTTTGTTCTGTGAGTGACGTCATTGATAATGGACCGGTCGCGCCTGCTCTCTCAGAACAGCCTGTGACTGGAGAGAGTCAGGTATGTCTGTATAGTGCTCTTCAATTAAGAGTAAAATATACTGTATAAAGTGATGTTCGAAGTCAATATTTATCATAGAAATGTCATGAAACCGAAACAAGTTGATATATTCACTTTTCTGAGTACAGTTTAATGCATTT
>NC_140217.1:3418290-3420790 GCF_951802725.1 Rutilus rutilus | reverse complement strand
ATTCCTTGATACCGAAACGTTTATTTTGCACTTCTGCAGTCTGTTTTTTGTTCAATCTCTTTTCCATCCCTCACATTTAGTTTCACTCACGAACACATTAATCGCATGTTTAATCGCACGTGACACACGTGTAGTTGATCAGAACTGAGGGATTCATCTGATGTGACACTGTCATCTAGAGGCAGCGCACAGAACTACAACAGTCAGAACAACAAACATTTAAAGGGATAGTTCAACCAAAAATTATAATAATTCTGTCATTATTCACTCCCATCTGTATTATATTTTTGTCTATTCAGTGACAGAGAGTGTGAAAGTGTCAATGAGGTCCAATGTTGTTTGGACACCAAAACTCCACCAAAACATCTTGGGACATGACAGCAAATTTTGGGGGCAAACTGTCCTTCTTAGATGTGCATTTAATTGTCTTTTCTCTATCGGTGTTATTCTGAGAAATGAGCCCTGCAGTTTTGACTGTAAGTCTTCATTTACAGCAGAATATTTTGACATGATAATTAACAGGTTCTCAAGGTGCCGCGGTGTGAAGAGTGTTAAGGCCTCTGTTTCACACACCACTCAACTCTTACATTACATACTTTCTCATCGTTGCAAGTGAAAGTGTGAAAACAAGTCAACATGAAATCAAAATGGACCATTCTTATTTTTAATGGAATATTGCTGTATTTATTGATGCAAATCCTTATTGTTTTAAATTCATGTGTCTCATAATCTTGAATCAGAATAACTTTCCCTTCCTCTTGCAGCATCTCTTCTCTTATGATGAGGGCGGGGCAACCTGTCACTCACATGAGATCAGCCAATAGCAAACCACAACCATCCAATCAATTACTCACAGACAAAATCAAGCCCCGCCCACATTTGTTCTTGTTCCAGAAGCGTTTCACTCGGATATACGTCACAATAGAGAAGACTAGTAGTGTTATAATATTATTTATATACTTTTAAAGTTTCTATTCATATTTTGAATTGTTGAATTTTTATTTTTGACATTTAAAAAAAAAAAGTCTATATGGTTTTTCAGCTAGTTTTAGTTATTTTAGTAGTTCAAGATAAACTAAATGAAAATGAGAAATGTTTCCTTTACCATTTTAATTAAAGTAGTAATAACGTTAAACCAAACTCTAACTGCAACTCTATGGTAAGTACATGTAGTTTATTAATATTACTTATTTGAGTAAATACAATGTAACTGTAAGAACATAGGAACTCCAAGGCACTCGAATTATGTTGAAAAAAGTTCAAAAGCCTTTATTTTATTCATGGCTTAAACATTAAAATTGGTGGCGGATACACCTACGAGTTGCAGCTTTAAGCCTGTTTTATACTTCTGCGTCGAACTCACGCCGTAGCTACGTCGTAGGCTGTGTGTAGCGCGCGTACCCTTCGGCGTACCCTGACGTGCACCTCTCCAAAAATGTAACAACGCGTCAACTCTATGCGGACACAAGCGCTGTGATTGGTCTGCCAGAACCCCTCCCCCGGGTTTCTCCCTCTGCATGTGTAATTGCGCGTCAACGCGGACAACGACGCAGAAGTATAAATGAAAACCAACGCGTAGTCTATAGCGTAGAGGCTCCGACGCAGAAGTATAAATGAAAACCAACGCGTAGTCTATAGCGTAGAGGCTCCGACGCAGAAGTATAAATGAAAACCAACGCGTAGTCTATAGCGTAGAGGCTCCGACGCAGAAGTATAAATCAGCCTTTTTAGTGCTCGTCAGTAACAGTCGGTTTCACAGCTGACACCTGCACTGCTTCTACACTAGTGTGTGTGTGTGTGTGGGGTGTGAGAACGTCTGCTTCTACACTAGTGTGTGTGTGTGTGTGGGGTGTGAGAACGTCTGCTTCTACACTAGTGTGTGTGTGATGTGAGAACGTCTGCTTCTACACTAGTGTGTGTGTGATGTGAGAACGTCTGCTTCTACACTAGTGTGTGTGTGATGTGAGAACGTCTGCTTCTACACAGTGTGTGTGTGATGTGAGAACGTCTGCTTCTACACTAGTGTGTGTGTGATGTGAGAACGTCTGCTTCTACACTAGTGTGTGTGTGATGTGAGAACGTCTGCTTCTACACTAGTGTGTGTGTGATGTGAGAACGTCTGCTTCTACACTAGTGTGTGTGTGATGTGAGAACGTCTGCTTCTACACTAGTGTGTGTGTGATGTGAGAACGTCTGCTTCTACACTACAGTGTGTGTGTGATGTAAGAACGTCTGCTTCTACACTACAGTGTGTGTGTGTGATGTGAGAACGTCTGCTTCTACACTACAGTGTGTGTGTGATGTGAGAACGTCTGCTTCTACACTAGTGTGTGTGTGGTGTGAGAACGTCTGCTTCTACTCTACAGTGTGTGTGATGTGAGAACGTCTGCTTCTACACGTGTGTGTGTGTGTGATGTGAGAACGTCTGCTTCTACACTAGTGTGTGTGTGGTGTGAGAACGTCTGCTTCTACACTACAGTGTGTGTGTGATGTGAGAACG
>NC_140217.1:3248290-3413290 GCF_951802725.1 Rutilus rutilus | reverse complement strand
ATAAATGTTCTATGATTCAAATGTTTAGTTTAAGATCTGGGTATTGCATGTTCTCTTCACTATGTTACTACCTCTGATATACAGTTAGTTAGTAAGCGCCATCTTGCAGCTCACTTATAGAACAGATGTTATATAATAGCGCACCAAGAGCTTTGGTGAGAGATGTGAGTGTGGAAAGATGTTGATGATCAGCTCAGCTTTACGGTGAAGCATTGCATAATCAGTCTCTGATGCCATCTCATCTCCTGCGTCTGCCAAACGCCTGAACCTACAAACTCAGAAAACACCAGTTCACTCCCTCAATCCCAGATGCTACGCAGAACAAGGCCTTTTCCCTCCTGTTGAGCTGCTGACCCCTGACCTCTCACACTCCATGTAGAAGGAAAGATCATTGACTAAGAAGTCCACTATCACCGTTTTGTTGAAAACGCTTTGTATTTTAGGCCTAAACTTTTCTCCATCGGTGTTGACATCGGAAGTCTGCTGGGCCTTGAAATGAACCACACAAGCTGGAGAAGAATGACAACGACTTTTACCTTGGTTTCACAGCACTGATCTGACCACATCTGGAGTAAACGGATGGAGTGTAAAAGGAAAGTAAAAGGACTCGCACTCTGAGAAGCGCTTGTAGTCCTGTGTCAGATGCTCTTCAAACTCAGCTCGGATCTCACGCTTCTCGATGGTGGCTAGAAACTTCGAAACGCTGTGGATGAACCTCCGTGAAGTTTCCCACGAGTTGGCCTTCTGAAGAAGTCAACAAATGAAATGAGCTCAGAGCAAAGAAGTGTCTGAAAAACTGCAGATTTTTTAAGTTATTGAAATATTTTACCAGGTCCATCATCAAGGGTCCTCTCAGGCTCAGGTCAGATGCATCAAGAGAAGAAGAAGAAGAAGACAAAGAAGAAGAAGAAGAAGAAGAAAATGATTCCTAATATTGCTTGAACCTGTTTGAGATCAGATTTGTACTGTATGTAACAACTGTAAAACATTACAAACCATCAAGCGCACTCGTAGGAAAGAAAAGTCACATATCAAATCTCTTTAATATCTCTAATATATCCTATAGCAAAGAGTTTAAATGTCAAATCAAATAAACTTTTCACAATACACATTGTTTCAAATCAGCTTTACAGGAAATCATTATGTTGATGTTTCTAGTATCTAAATATCTTGATAGTCACATTTAGCAGATTAGACCTGGGTGAAAATATAGTTTATTTTTGTGACGATTCAAGCAATCAAGTTGTTGAGATTTGCTCTATAGTATATATTGCCCTATGTGAGTGCACTGTATGTATGCAGATAAAGTTCATATATCTAAATTTATATAAAGAGCAGGGCAATAATATAGTTACATTGTGCAAAAATAATAAACCAGGCATTTGCTATATAGTATATAATTGAATTAGCAAATTAATCTTGCTTCTCAGATGTTTCTCCTGAAGAAAACCCAGTAATCCCACGTGTTTCTCCTCTAGATTTTCAAAAGAGATCTTAACAATGTCTCAGAAAAGTTCTTGCAATTCTGACTTTTTTTTTTATAACTCGCAATACATTTTTTACTCAGAATGTGACACATAAACTTGGCAATTGAAAAGGTAAATGTGCCTTTTTATCTCACAATTCTGACTTTTTCCCCTCGCAATAAAAAGTGAGATTAAATCTCACAGGTGGAAACAAACTTCCATACTCATTTGGAGAAATGTCTGAGACAAAGTTGATAGTTAAATAAAACAAAACTGAGAACTCTATGAAATAGCAACCTCTGAGCAATAACATTATCCTGTAAGTACCATGCAGCCTCCAGGGATTTGGCAACCAGATGTTGAATGGTGTAGATGATGTCCGGAGGAACCGAGTCCATCTGGGTCACACTGGTGATGATGTCAGCGCTCCACTGCAGGGGGAGACACACACCAACACATGCTGTTAGTTCTCGAATGTTTAAAGACCAGAATCATTTATTCACCCTCATGTCATTTCAAGCAGGGTTATTATAGTTAACTAAAACCAAAAACCATAAAAAATGCTGTTACTTGAAATTAAATTAACGTTAACTGAAATAAAATATAGCTACAAGCAGCAATAAAGGGGCCTAAATAATTAGTCATGCAAGCATGGCTGGGAGCTTCAGAGAAACTGCAATAATTAGTAATAAAATACCTTTTTAGATTATATTAGGCAAAATGGCTGAAAAATCATAAATACAAACACTTGTAATGTGATTAAATAGCTTATCATTTTTGACCAATAGGTGGCGCTGTTGCCAAATTTACGTTGTGCGGTGACAATGACAAATCCGAAGTTTGGTGTCAATCAGAAAGCTTTTAATAACTTTTCCTGGCATGTTCTAAAGATTATCTGAGCCGATTTTGGTGAAAATCGATTTTAGAAAAAGTCAAAATGGCGAATAGCAACCAAAAATGTCATAAATTATATTAATGTTCTTGGTATGACTCAAGGAATATATCAAGACCAGTTTCATTAAAAAACTGTAAAACTGATCAAAAGCAGTTAGCATTACATTTATTATAAATGTTAAACCAGAAGGTGGTGCTGTTCCGAAACTTTTTGGCTACTCTCAGACTGTCAGTCCAAATCCGATTATTTGTGTATCAGATTGGAATCTCAAAACAAAATCTCAAAACAGGTTTTAAAACATATCTCTGTTATATTGCCATTTTCTGCACTTCCGGCACTTTGCAACAAC
This sequence comes from Rutilus rutilus, assembly GCF_951802725.1. Lineage (NCBI taxonomy): Eukaryota > Metazoa > Chordata > Actinopteri > Cypriniformes > Leuciscidae > Rutilus > Rutilus rutilus. The sequence goes on along the minus strand of NC_140217.1, from coordinate 3,410,580 downwards.
ACATAACAAATTCTGACGTTTGCCCTTTACATGCCGTGAGAAAGTCACATAAACCCAAAATCCAATCAGAGCGGTCAGACTGAAACGGATTTCCAGAAATGCCGTTCACTTGCTAAATCTGATCGGATTTCACTCTGATATACACAAAAATCATCGAATTTGTGCTCACAGTCTGAACGTAGTTTCATAACGATACACTAATGCATTCATAAAATACAGCGTTTTAAAACAAAATTCTAAATAGACGACACCCAAAATAGCTATGAGAAAACTGCACTGAAAATGTTGCATGTTATTTGAAAATCGGACAAACCGGACGGACGGTTTTTCGGAAAATTAAAAATGGCATCAAACGACGATTGAATCATCGAATCGTCTTGAGCCTAAAATCAGAAGAAAATAAAAAATCAAAATGTGTTGCTTGCCATTTCTTAATACTAATTACTAGTGAAATTTACCAGCAATTTCTGAGTGAAAATTGTTTCTACACCAAATATCTTCCCATGAAGACATAAAATCATACAGGTTTGGAACAATGTGAGGGTGAGAAAATGATGACAGTTGCTAATTTTTTAGCTGAACTTTTCTACACTGAAATTTAAACAGTGTCACTATATACATAAACGAAATCAGTAGGCTACTGGGATCTTCTCGTCGAAAGATTTTGTCTACGATGGTGCGTATTTTGGCCTTCTGTCGTTTGGGTTGGACGCTGCGCAGAGCTTCTGCCTCCTGGATGAAGAGAAGCGCTCCGTCAGCACTGTGCTCTTGCAGAAACTGCCTGAAATGATTCATGTACTGAGTTGTTGTGATGGCCTCTTCAAATGACCTGGAATTTAGCAGAAAACAGACTATTTAGTCTCAGCTCAAGAAATCATTTACCCTGAGATAATTAAAATGCTTTAAGCAATATTCTTCCCACAAATATAGCTTAAACTCATCTTTCCAAATAAGAACCTGGGTTTTGTAGATGGCCTTTCAAAAATACTGTTGTCCTTCTTGAGAGTTTCTATCTGGAGAGACGTGGCTTTAGATACGGGCACATCTGGATGCAATAAAATACAATGTTTGCAAACAGACACTTTCAAGGTCAAATCAGGTAGAATTAAACTCCTAAAAGGAACAGCTGCATGCTCTTACTTTTACAATGTAGGGCTTTGAAGCTTTTAACTTGACAAGGTTGTGTTAAAAAACAAATATATATGCACTCTCAGGTGATCAATGTTAATCAATGTAAAAAGTGTCAGACTTTCTTGCTTTCATTGATGCTCTTTGCAGCATCTTAAAATTAGCAGGAGAACATAACCTTTATTTTAATAAGTGGATGCTTTTACATTAACACTTTATTCAATAACACTGTAACACTTTATTTACAAGTTGTAAATAAATCAGATTATTGGAGTACATTTTATACTATTTTAGATTTTCTACTTTCTACTACTAAATTGTCATATGTCTCTTTCTAACAGAGTTCACTGTAAAGCATTGTTATCTATTGTTAAGATCATTTCATTATTCTAATTAGGGATGCACCGATAAGACCGATCATTTCTCTACAATGGGTCGACATTCAGGCACACGTGACAACCAGGATTTACAGCAGTGTAAGAACTGAGGCAACCAATACGACTGCAGTCGGCTCTGAGCTTTCCTTCTCGTCTCTGCCAACACACGTCCCTGGGAACTGAGTGGGCATTCTCTGGACAAGAGCTGAGGCATGTCATCTGAAAGAAAAATATATAATCTGATGAAATATGAATTGTGCATAAAAGGGAGACATTTAAGATTCAAAAGTGAAAACTGCATTACAAACAAAAAATCATTTACATTACTGTTCAAAAGTTTGGAGCCATTAAGAGTTTTTTGAAAGAAATTAATACTTTTATTAATACTTTTATATTAATTTTATTGCATTAAATTGATCAAAAGTGACACAAGACATTTATAATGTTACAAAAAATTTCTATTTTAAACAAATGCTGATTTTGAAAACTTTCTATTCATTAAAGAATCCTAACAAAAATGTATCACGGTTTCCCAAAAAATATTAACTGTTTTCAACATTGATAATTATAAGAAAGGTTTTTTAAGTACCAAACAGGGTTATTATCGATAACTGAAACTATTTAAAACATTTTTGTTAATTGAAATAAAGCAGAAATAAAATAAAATAAAATGTAAATATTTGATGACAAATTTAAACTAAACAAAAATTAGAAATGTTTCTTTGGCAAATACTAAAGTAAGTTGAAGCACTAAGATTACTAACTGGAAATAAACAAAAACAAAAACTGAAATAAACAATAACTTAAAAATAAATAATAATACTTAAAAAGCACAAAAACTAATAAAAATAAAAATTTAATTAAAACTAAAAACAGACAAAAGCTGATTCAAATTATTAATAAAAACTATAATAGTATATAAATAAAACTAGAATAACTGATCTGAAGGATCATGTGACTGTAAGGGTTATGTTTATGGTGTTTTAGGGACTGCTTACATGACACAGTTTTCAAATAAAAAATGGAAAACTTTTTAGGCGTTTTGGAGTTTTTTTTTTTATGCGACAATAGCGTTAAGGGGCCTGAAAACATGAATTTTTGAAAACGATACCATTATCATCTCTGTGTAAACTACAAAAACGCAAATTTGTGAAACCGGTGACGTCATGTGCATGCGTATAACGTGTTCAGTCTATAGGCGTGTAGTGTTTCTTTACAAAGTGACATCGCCATCTACTGGCCTGGCAGCAGAATTCAGTGTTTTTTGTTGTTTTCGCAGATCCGTGTGAACAGGGATCATTTTGACAACATTGTCATCTGTGTGTGAAACTTTTCAAAAACTCAAAGGAAAAACGTTTCCGTTTTTAGTGCATCATTGTCGTGTAAACGTTCCCTAGATTTGGTTTTCCCTGTTCCTGTTTGCCTGAGTTCTCATTCATTACTTGTTGTCATGGTTACTGATTGCTTTGTGCACCTGTTTCTTGTTTAGTTGCTTTGCTCCTGTGTATTTAAGCCCTCAGTTTAGTTCTACCAGTATTTTCTTCCCTTTGGTAAAGCTGTTGCATTGATTTTCTCCTGCAGTCCACATGTTGTGGTCCAGTGCTTTCATGTTGAATTTACTTTTTTTTTCATTAATAAAATTACAACGGCTGTTTTCTATCCACCTCACCTTTTCCTTGCCTTCACTCGCTTTCACATGACACTGAAGACTGGAGTAATGATGCTTAAAATTCAGCTTTGATCACAGGAATAAATCACATTTTACAATATATTCAAATTGAATGTATTTTGTTTTAAATTTTAATAATATTACTGTATTTTTGGTGAGCATTAGAGACTCAAAACTTTTGAACAGTAATGTAATATCTTATAAACAGAGGAACAGAAATAGTGCGGTGTTGAAGGGAAGAGGATGGAAGCACAAACTCGCTGTCTCACCTGTGTGGCAGACAGACAGGATGGCAGAGCCTTCGCTCAGGTGAGACAGTCTGATCACTGTCTGAAGTGCTTGCTGATTCAGAGTCTGAAACTCATCTTCATTTTCTTCTTTTTCATACTCAACAACAGGGAAACTCTCACACAGAACAGAACAAGCTCCTCTTCTGCTCGAAAACACATTATACACATAGCGTATGCATTAGCACAAATTAGTTTTCATTCTTTAATATGATTTATTTTGGTATAGTCTGAACATCAGAGCACTACAGCTCCACTCATTCTTAATGTGAATCTGATATCGAATGTTGAGTCTAATTGGAGGCCTTGTCAAATTCAAATCAGTTTGAATACAAAATGCATTTCAAAGTAAAAAGGTAAAGCAGTGCGGTGTCAGACCAGCAGTGTCCTTGAGAAATGAACGAAACCTCTGGATTCCCCTCACGCTGCCGAGACACTTCCTCAACTGATCCGCCGGAGTCCATTTCAGATCCTCTGCAAACATCATCACAAACAAAACAACTGCAATGACTAAAACAGCATATTAATGTGATATGCTTTCATCCAGTGAAGAGTTCATGTGTCTCTAAACATACAGTACCTCTGCATTGTCATGTGACTGTAACGTTACCTGGATGCGAAGTCAAGGATCTCTGTACAGAGAATGAAGCTGTGATAGAGCTCAGTTTGTTTGAAGAAAACCATCCGATGCGTCTCTAACCATTTCAGAAATGCTCCAGCGTTCACCTGACAGTAAATGTGTGCACAGATATTAAATGTTTTGGCCTGTAACTATGGAAGCCCATTTCTGCCACATGAGAAAGAAAATCGAGATTTTGTAAATCATAATTAATTATGATAAAAAAGTCAATAAAAATTATGGCAGTCATAATAATGACGTAGAAAGTTTTTTTTTTTTAAATATCATAATTATGGCAAGTCATAATTATGACTTAGTATGTCATGATTATGATGTTTTATCTCATAATTATGACTTAGTATTATGTCATAATTTCATATTTGTGCTTATGGCCTGGTCAAAATTACTTAGAAAAATTTACTTTTTATCTCATAATTATGACTTTGTATCTCATAATTATGACCTAGTGTGTCATAATTGACCAAAAAGTCAAAATTGTGACTTAGTTTGTCATAATTTTGACCTTTTATCTCATAACTGTGACTTAGTATCTCATAATTATGACTGTCATCATTTAACAAAAAATTTAAATTATGACTTAGTATGCCATAATTTCACATTTTAAATTATGACTTACTAAAAATGATGGCTTAGTATGTCATACAGAAATTTGTACATTTTATCTCAAAATTATGACTTAGTATCTCATAATTATGACTGTCATAATTGACAAAAGGTCAAAATGATGACGTATGACATGCTTATGTCATAATTTCGAATTTTTAATAATGACAGTCAAAATGACTTAGTGTGTCATAATTTCATATTTTTGATTATGACTTGGTCAAAATGACTTAATATGTCATAATTTTGTCTTTTTAATCTCATAATCATGACTCATTATGCCATTATTTCAAAATTTTATCTCATAAATAAGATTTACCAAAGCGTGATTTCTTTCTTCTTTTTGTGTGGCAGAAATGGGCTTCCATAAACACCTGTTGTGGTCTAGTAAATATTCTTATAAATAATTTTTGGACACATTTGGCCACATTAGCCACTTGTTTTCTTCGAGTATGTAGAGAGGGGTTTGACTGAACACCTGAAACAGGACAACATGAAGCAGGATGAGTCCAGGATCAACAGCACATTCATTCAACACATGAAATGAGGAGCAGAAGATTTCATCTTACTGGAAGACGTGTTGAAGAAATCCACAAACACTTCATCTTTCAGGAGAGACTTCAGTTCCATGCTGATAATTTTCTCTCCTAAATGAGTGCAACTGATAGATGAGAGGGCCATTAATATATTTCATGACAGTCTATAGACTCGCAATGTATGAAAGGTTTACAACAATTAGGCCTAACTTACTTGTAACTAAAAGCCTGTCAATCAAACTCTGCGAAAGGCGAATTAGGCCTACTTGTAACTAAAGGTATTAAACTAGTTAGGTTCATTGGTGTAGCTGTGTATTGTGTTTATGGCCTGTTCTTACTCTGCTGATTATCATGTTTTCTGCTTTTCTTTGGTTTAATTGCTGACCTGTTCAAAATTATGTTTTGCCATAGATTTTTGTTGTTTTGACAACGCTATTATTTACTTATCTACTGCTTAAAATCATTTTACTTTTAACTTTTATTTTACACATACTGCCTAATTAAATACAAATCAAATAAATACAAATCTCAATACAGCGTTTATCTGTCATTACGTGGTCGAGACATGTTTTAATATAATAGTCTTATCATAATTATAGTGCAATGGTGTTATGTCAATCATATTTATGTAACTATACTTTTACAACCAGTTTATTAGCAGGATTAATAAATTATTATGTTCGATTATGAACGATGGTGATGAAGGAGAAGCGCGCGCACGTGTGTGTCGTCATATCCGGTCGCGGCCTCAGGAGTGGTCTTCCTCATCCTGGAAGAAGTGTGAGCGAGCTGCGGCACCAGAAACAGCAAACACCAGTTCAGCTACCGAATTAAACTACATTTTCGCATTCAGAGATCGAAGTGAAAATCATTAAGTGTCTTTACGCTGTGAATGGATCATGGAGTGTGTAAGTAGTGCGAGATTTAACAGTTAAGGAGAAAGAAGAGTTGATCTGACAGATTCGGTCTCCTTGAATGACGCCGAGAGAGAGACAGTTAAACTAACGGCGGGTTTTGTTCAATTGTGTTAAAATATTCAAAAATTGGCTAATATTGATTAAAGTGTTGAGGTTGCGCCTTAAGTGTTATTACTGTAGTTCTGTGTAGTAGACTATTTATTATTCATATGAAGCCAGCTATATTTATCCTGCGGTCAAGTTTAGTTCTGTGCTGCTAGTTTACTACAATTACACGTTTACTGTTGTTAACTTTACTGTTGTTACATTATAACTAGCTATATTAACAAGTTTACTGCTGTAACATTAGTAGTACCATGTTAACATGTTTACTGCTGTAACACTAGTACTGTTTACACGTTTACTGCTGTTACACTAATATTATGCTAGCATGTTTACTGCTGTTACACTAGTACTGTTTACTGTTGTTACACTATAACTATGCTAACACGTTTACTGCTGTTAACATGTTTACTGTTGTTACACTAGTACTGTGTTTACTGCTGTTACACTAGTATCATGTTAACACGTTTACTGCTGTTACACTAGTATCATGTTAACACGTTTACTGCTGTTACACTAGTACTGTGTTTACTGCTGTTACACTAGTATCATGTTAACACGTTTACTGCTGTTACACTAGTACTGTTTACACGTTTACTGCTGTTACACTAGTACTGTTTACTGTTGTTACACTAGTACCTTGTTAACATGTTTACTGCTGTTACACTAGTACTGTTTACACGTTTACTGCTGTTACACTAGTATTATGCTAGCATGTTTACTGCTGTTACACTAGTACTGTTTACTGTTGTTACACTATAACTATGCTAACACGTTTACTGCTGTTAACATGTTTACTGTTGTTACACTAGTACTGTGTTTACTGCTGTTACACTAGTATCATGTTAACACGTTTACTGCTGTTACACTAGTATTATGTTAACACGTTTACTGCTGTTACACTAGTATCATGTTAACACGTTTACTGCTGTTACACTAGTATCATGTTAACACGTTTACTGCTGTTACACTAGTACTGTTTACACGTTTACTGCTGTTACACTAGTATTATGTTAACACGTTTTCTGCTGTTACACTAGTACTGTTTACACGTTTACTGCTGTTACACTAGTATTATGTTAACACGTTTACTGCTGTTACACTAGTACTGTTTACACGTTTACTGCTGTTACACTAGTATCATGTTAACACGTTTACTGCTGTTACACTAGTACTGTTTACACGTTTACTACTGTTACACTAGTATTATGCTAGCATGTTTACTGCTGTTACACTAGTACCATGTTAACACGCTTACTGTTGTTACACTAGTACTGTTAACATGTTTACTGTTGTTACACTAGTACGTTTACTGTTGTTACACTTAGTACTGTTAACACGTTTACTGTTGTTACACTTAGTACTGTTTACACGTTAACTGTTGTTACACTAGTACTGTTAATACGTTTACTTACTGCTGTTACACTAGTATCATGTTAACACGTTTACTGCTGTTACACTAGTGCTGTTAATGCTGTTAATACGTTTACTGCTGTTACACTAGTGCTGTTAATACGTGCTGTTAATACGTTTACTGCTGTTACACTAGTACTATGTTTACAAGTTTACTGTAATGTTACACTAGTACCGTTAACAAGTTTACTGTTACTCTCTAGTACTTTGTTAGTTTACTGCCATAACAATAGTCGCTGAGACTCTAGGATCATGTTAGTTTTGTGTTACTAGTGCTGCTTTAGTTTGCTCTTGCTGGTGTTAGTACAGTATTTAACATAGCATCTTGACAAAATGTTCTAGCTAGTAATTTGTCAAGTTTCCAGTGATATCTGACAGCTTTTTCAGTTATTGGTTAGTCAAGTTAATAACAGGCAAAGCAGTAAAGTAGATCATGGAGGAACAGAGCTTTAAAAGCAACACTTTATTAATGTGTAAGAACCTGGGATACTTTGAAGCAAGCAGAACTGTTCTCCCATTAACTTATCTGGCTAATATGTATTTTATTGGCACATTTTAGCCTTTTGCTTAGTTCAGTATATCGACTCTAATTCAGATTATTGTTAATCAGCGAGAACTTTCATCAGAAGAATGATGACATTTATAAGGGAAAACCAAAGGTTTTGAATGTTTACAGTTTGACATCTGTTTTTCAGGTTCCTGCTGTTCTAGATGAGTTGGATGGTAAAAAGGAGGCGCACATAGAGGGTAAGAGTGTGAATAAATAAAAATGAGACCGTAGTCCTGCGATCACCTGCAGCTCATCCGCGAGAGCCGAGCAGGGGTTTGACTTCACTGTTTGCAGTGAAATCTGAGACTAAAGTGACAACAGAAACATGATCCAGTGACACTCTGTTTTAATGTTTTAGACAGTGCAGTTTCAAGCAATGAAATTGTGAATTATCCCTTTTTATTTTTCCCTCTCCATCAAACCAGATCCTGAGTATAATGTGTACACTCGCTTCATGAAGTCCCACCGCTGCTATGACCTGGTGCCCACCAGCTCAAAGTTAGTGGTGTTTGACACTTCTCTCCAGGTGGGAACTCAGAAGACAAATGTTGTTAAATTTGCAACTTTTCTTACAACCAATTTACTTCCATATGTGACATTTCTGTGTGAAACAAGAACAATGTTGGGCAGCACTAGATTTTACCCATCATTAATTAAGAAGATAATGTAAAGTAGCCATTCCATACCAGTATACAGCCAGATTAAATGTGCATTTATTAAACTATGGCTAAATAACCTTGTGGCTGTTTATTACATTATCCCCGGGTTTCACAGACCAGGCTTAAGCTACTCCCAGACTAAAAAGCATGTTTTAGCCCCTTTAACTGAAAGCAACTTGCACTGATGTATCTTAAAATTTGTCAGTGTCATTGTTTTCTCTCAAGATGCACACAAGGCATGTTATAAAAGCTACTTAAATGTCCTAAGTAAACCAAAGCCTAATTCTGGCTAATCTGTGAAACCAGTCCTATTTATAAGTGTTATCAGCAGGTCAGCTATGTTATTTAAGAGGAAGAACAAGTTATTACTTTCTGATAAAAGATTATTAACACAAAAAAAATATATATTTGGAATGATATGCACTGATGAATTATTAATAGGCACATGCATTAAGAAATGGGGTCAGTATTGATTTCATCTTGACTTTAGGGGTTGGAAATGTTTGCTCTGTAATTCGTGTCAACATTCATGACATTTTAAACTGTCCCAGTGCATGCTGGTTAATTTGTGTTTGCTGGTTACCAGGTGAAGAAGGCGTTCTTTGCTCTGGTGTCTAATGGGGTGAGAGCAGCGCCTCTCTGGGACAGCAAGAAGCAATGCTTTGTTGGTAAGCTTTCAAAATTGTGTTACATTTATTATGATTGATTGATGACATCAAAGGGCTTTCATAATATATTTAACTTGCATAATCCAACACATTAAAGGGAAGAAAGAAAATCACCGCTGGCAGAATGGGCTTTCAATAAAACTTGTTTGTCTATATGGAAGAAAGGCAATAAAGAAAATAGAGATTTTTATTTTATTTTATTATGATAAAAAATGACTTGCAATTAAATAATTAATGCACAGTTGTTAATTGTAACAAAGTTTAAAAGTAGTTCTGATTCAGCTTATGCATATCTTCTTTCATACTTTTTTGCTATTGTAGGTATGCTGACCATCACAGATTTCATCAATATACTTCATCGCTATTACAAGTCTCCTCTGGTAAAATTCTCTCCTCCTGCTCATGTTAAGACTGTCATTCTCCCATTGAAGTTTATTCTCGAGTCATTTTGAGGAATTTTCTAAGATTTCATGCATTTTTCTCTGTTTTAGGTCCAGATATATGAGCTAGAAGAGCACAAAATAGAGACATGGAGAGGTGGGAATAATGCTGACGTGTTCATGATGTAAATGCTCTGACGTGTGAGCCTGTGACTGATCTGTTGTTTTTTTTCTTATAGAGGTCTACTTGCAAGATTCCTTCAAGCCTCTCGTGAGCATATCACCCAATGCCAGGTAAGAGTTGTAATTGGTGCAGGCAGATTTGAATGGTTTAGTTGGAGAGATGTGACATGTCTGATGTTTTCTTCTCTGTCTCAGCCTTTATGATGCAGTTTCATCTCTACTGAAGCATAAGATCCACAGATTACCCGTGATTGATCCTCTAACGGGAAACACACTCTACATCCTGACACACAAGAGGATCCTCAAATTCCTGAAACTCTTTGTAAGTCCTGCCTAATAATCGCTCAGCTGTGACGCTAGCCCAGGCATTCATTTATTTGGTAAGCCTCTGTCACAGAGCTGTTGATGTAATTCTGGCACAACTGGAATGGAGCAACTACTGCTGAATGTCCTGTTTGCTCATCTAGTACAACTTAGAATTTTGTGCTTTCTTTGTAGAAACACACAGAGTTCCTGTTAATAATAATGCAAATTTTCTTTCCCAGATATCTGAAATCCCCAAACCTGCATTTCTGTCTCAAACGCTGGAGGAGTTGAACATCGGGACGTTTCACAACATCGCGGTGGTTCACGCTGATACGCCGCTCTACTCCGCGCTCGGCATCTTCGTGGATCAGAGAGTCTCCGCACTCCCTGTGGTGGATGAAAATGGTAATAAATATGTTCACATGTATTCAAAATATACTTTATTTTTTATATTGTAAATGGTTTTGTTTTTTCCTTCCCCTCTCACTTGATCATTGTTTCTCCCTCTCGTTTGTGCCGACAGGACATGTGGTTGACATCTATTCCAAGTTTGATGTTATAGTAAGTTTTGTGTGTTTATATCTGTTGTTTGAAACTAGAACAGTGGACATTGTGCATGTAAACGCACTCATTCTTAACCCGACAATGCAAGTGATCATGTAAACGCGTTAACCCGTTTTCCTTTATAGAAGTAAGGTCATAAAGCTTAAGCATAAACAGATCGTCACAGATTTTTGCCCCTTACGCTGATTTCTCCCGGCATGTAAACACATTAAAGGGATAGTTCGGCCAAAAATGATATTTAACCCATGATTTACTCACCCTCAAGCCGTTCGAGATGCATATGTCAATCATTTTTTAGACTAACACATTTTCAGTTATTTTAGAAAATGTTTTAGATCTTTCAGTGGTTATAATGTCAAGTTATGGGGTCCAGCTCCTTCAAGTCCCAAAATGTGCATGCATCCTTCACAAAAGTAATCCATCCGGCTCCAGGGGGATAAACGAAGGCCTTCTGAGGGTAATCCGTGCGGTTTTGTCGTAAAAATATACATATTTAAAACTTTATAAATGAAAATAACTGGCTTCCGGTAGTGGTCGACGCGCGTTCACAGGAGATGGATGCTGGCGTATGATGTAGCGTAGTAAGCGTCGTGACGTAGAAAGAAGTATAGCCAAATCAAACGCTATGTCCTACGTCAGTATATAACTAAGCTGGGTTTTATTTTTACATTTGATAATTCAGTTTCTGTAGTTAAATAAACCTAATGTAGGCCTGAAACCCTAAACCCCGTGGTTTACCCTGATGTTAACAGTTTTCAGTAAAACACTGATGTTCACTTTCAGAAGTTGTAGGGATGTTTTCTTGTCACAAATAGAATGTGAAACAAGTATGTTGGTTATATCATTTTAAATGAATAGATAATATGAGTTTATTTTACACACTTTAAGCATTATCGTATCGCATATCGCATATAATTATAGTTATCGCATATCGCATTTTTCTTCAATATCGTGCAGCCCTTCAAGCACATCCAGACAGATCGAGCGTTTTACATTAATGGAGGAGTAAATATATCGCAAACTCAGACTCTTTCTTGACCCCAAAAAAGTATAAAAGTGCTCTCATCTCGTACAGTAGAAGCAGCGGTTCAGTCTAAATGTATCTGCATCAGAGGATAACGTGAGCCGTAAGTTTCCCGCTGACATGTTGCAATACTCCTCTTCGTTTTTTAAAGCTTTATTTAACATCACAACCGACATAAATGAAATACTGAATACTTGAGTCAGAAACGCAAATGATTATGTTTTGACATCACTTCCGGGAAATAACCTGATTTATTAATAAAGTCTTGTAAATGTGGTGTAGTTGGGTTATTGGTTTGCATGGTAACCCAGACAACAGGTTATTTCAATAAGCTGATTTTTGTGAGTTATCTGTGCACTGGTGTGCATGTAAACTGCTTGTGCTCATGATGATGCTGTGTTTTTAACATTAAGTATTTAAAAAACAATCACACAATGACAATAATTTCAAAATGAATGACGCATGTGAGTTGTATGTTTCTGTGTGTGTGTTTGTCTCAATCTGTTTTTCACATCATCACTCAGAATCTGGCAGCTGAGAAGACGTACAATAACCTGGACATCACCGTGACTAAAGCCCTCCAGCATCGCTCGCAGTATTTCGAGGGTGTGCTGACCTGTCGAGCCAGCGAGACCCTCGAGGCCATTATTAACCGGCTGGTGGAGGCTGAGGTGAGGAACACACACATGTGACATGATGGCAATTAACCTCAGCCTTTTGCTCATGATTGCATATATACTGGTCAGAAGTAAAAGACTCTTATGCCTGGTTCAGATTACACGATTTTTTTGTCTGTTACGATAGTCACGGTGTCAGATTACACGATTTTGACTCTAATCTTGTCGTGTCGTGGACAAGAAACATTCACTCGCACACTCACTCACGCACACACACTCTCACTCACTCGCGCACATACACACACACTCTCGCTCGCTCACTCGCGCACACACACTCACTCGTGCACACACACACACACACTCTCACTCACTCACACACACACTCACTCTCACACGCACACGCACACTCTCACTCGCACACACACACACACACACACACACACACACTCTCGCTCACTCACTCACGCGCACACACACACACACACTCTCACTCACTCACTCACCAAACTCACATTTAGTCTCTCATGCTCTAGAACAGTATCATTATTGCAATTTAAAATTACTATTATTTGAATATATGTTCAAATGTAATTTATTCCTGTGATCAAAGCTGAATTTTCAGCATCATTACTCCAGTCTTCAGTGTCACATGATCCAGAAACATCTGATTATTATCAGCGTTGAAAACAGTTTCTGCTGCTTTTACTTTTTTGTGGAAACCATGATTTTTTTACTTTAGAAAGTTGAAAATGTATTTATTCATTTACTCATTTATTAGAAATATTTATTAGAAAATCTAAATATTTTTAACATTATAAATGCATTCTTGCTAAATTAAAGTATTATGTATTTAAAAAAAAATCCTACTGACCTAAAACTTTTGACATATATATATATATATATATATAAACACACACACACACTCCAGGGTCAGAAATGAACGGAAGCTTGGGGTAAACATGCCACCAAAATGTAATAAAAATTCAAGATGTCCCTGCACAGTTAAACAATCTATTATCGCTGTTGCTGTAATTGTGAAAATGAAAAGTGTTGAGCATTATAACCAATCACACATTTTTGTTGAGCCAATCAGAAGTGTTTAGATAATGAACAATAAAGTACAGATATTATCTAAGTAAGAGATTACGTTTTCGCTGAGTTTTGCTATAACTCGCACTAGACTAAAGTCAGAATATGACATGCTGTTCCTCAAACACATAATTGTGTTTATTTGTTTTCTATTAATCAATGTTAATAATGATTATTACAATATCAGGAGCAATCATCGTCAACACGGATACATTAAATAGGATAATTATACAAATTGCTTTTACGAAGGGTTGAAATCCCCTAGAAATCAATTCCATCTTAACGGAAAAGTTCATTTACGATCCTGATATATGCATACAAGTCTTAAGATTTTGATTAATTAAATCTTTGATTAGGCATGAGTACTTGAGTACTGAGGGATCTGTCTGGTTCTCAGGTTCACAGGCTCGTGATCGTGGATGAGCAGGAAGTGGTGAAAGGCATCGTCTCTCTGTCTGATATCTTGCAGTCTTTGGTGCTCACCAGTGGAGACGACGGTAACACTCAACATACTAAATAATATTCATGCAAGATCATCTTCATGCCAATTAAATTCATTTTCCAAATGACAGTTCATCACATTTTACATTTATTTATATAGCACTTAATAGACTACACTATTGATGGGAGACGTGAAGCTTTTTGAATCAGTTGCTTCACAAAACGTGATGTGATGATGATGTAAATTGAGTAACTGAGTGTTCAATACTGTTTACCAGTATTTTTGGTTTCAACATATTCACACATGATCTCTTACCGGTAATAAAAGACTGTATGTGTGAAAGGGGCTTGTGTTACTGTGATCAAGTTCATTTATGAAACTAATTCAGTTTCAGCTGTAAAGCAGCTCTTCAGAAGACAATAGTGTCATTATTTAGCTCAATTTAGCGCCACTCATTCAATATCACTGAATATTAAAGGGTAACTCTCACCAGAATTGAACCTAGGCTCTTTTTGTTAATCTACCCGAGGCAAACTTTCGTGTAAAAGCATAATCAGAATGGAAACGCCACTTTTAAGTTTGACCGTATTTTCGTTTTCGGTCAAAATGCCTTTTGAATGGGAGAGCTTGGGGCACGACTATGATAGCATCAAAATCTCTATTTTTAAAACACTAATGCGGCTCGAGACAACATGAAACTGTGCTGAAGTATCACCAGAGCCTCTACACATGAACTCCAGCATTGAGAACATTGTTTGTGTACACAGAGTTCACAGATCGACTACTTTTGACTGACAAAATTCCAGCCACCGGAAACACTAACTGAAAAAGTGAGTCGTACAAAACCTTTCTTTTTAGTGAACTCTGTGTACACAAACAATGTTCTCAATGCTGGAGTTCATGTGTAGAGGCTCTGGTGATACTTCAGCACAGTTTCATGTTGTGTCGAGCCGCATTAGTGTTTTAAAAATAGAGATTTTGATGCTATCATAGAAGTGCCCCATGCTCTCCCATTCAAAAGGCATTTTGACCGAAAACGAAAATACGGTCACACTTAAAAGTGGCGTTTCCATTCTGATTATGCTTTTACACGAAAGTTTGACTCGGGTAGATTCACAAAAAGAGCCTAGGTTCAATTTTGCCGAGAGTTACCCTTTAATTGTGTGTCAAACTCCAGAAAGACTGAAATGTCCCTTGAAGTTGACGGTACGACTTCCAAATGTAACCATACAGCGAATGTTCGTGTGAGCGCTTAATTTATGTGTGATTTCGATGATTTTTGCTCTGTTGACAGCCTGGTGTTTTCTCCTGTGTTCCCCTCAGGCAGTGCTTGATGGACGATGAGTGGAAGAGTTTCCTTCTCTCTCAATAAGCTGGAAGGTGCTCCAGAGAAAGGCAAACATCCATGATACGCAACCATCTCAAAAACAGGAGTTGATGAAGCACCACAGATTTATTAACGGAGATTTCCCATCAAGAAAGAGACATGCTCAGAAATGCAATTGCTTTTCTAAGAAGAAACTCGTTTAATAATTGAGCCCTCTGGTACCACTTCAGGCACTGGGAAAGGAAATATCATTTTAGCTTCAAATTATTTTAGTTATGTCGCTCGGCACACTGTTCCCGCTGAAGAGACATCCGTCTTTCACGTCATCCTCCTCTTCTTCGGTCCTCACAGAAGGAAAACACATGCAGATGAGATTGAGATTGTCTGGACTGCAGAAATGAGGCCTAAAGGCCAATGAACCGGGAAAGAGTCATTCACGTTTTGCGCAGGAGTTTTAAGTGTCGGTGGAGAAGAAAACAAGTATGTGGATTCATACTGAGAGACTGAAACATTCCGTTATTGTTCCGGACGCGGTTTTGCAGGGTAATATAGTGTGTTTCGTCTAACTCATGGGCATTTGATATTGAGGAGCCAGATCAAATCTACACTACACACTGAGTGTTCGGGGGAGTTTCATCGCTTCAGTCTGAACAGCGTGAACATTGAGCAAAGGAAGGGAAAGCTTTGATAAAATGTTTTGATATTAATCACTGAATATTTATATCATTGGAAAAACAATTACTCAATATTATTTTCATCATGTTCATTATCATAGATAAATTTAGTTCTTTATCTTTGTGGCCAGACTCTCGTTTTTATGCCTGACGCAGACGTGCGTTTCATTTCTAGTTTATATTGCTACTGATTTTACTCTGCTTAGTTGTTTTAAGGTCCATTCATATTTTTTTTTTAATGAATTATAAGCCACACACACACTTTCATAACCCAAGATGAGAATATCAGACGGCATCTCGACGACTCGTTTTTATTGTGGCTCGTCTCGCTACAGGAAGTCTTTTTGATTGTAATGGATTTTGCTGGTATTGCTCTCTCTGTAATCATTTTTATGCCACACATAATAGATATGTAAATACAGCTGAACTGTTTTCTAATTTTCTCATGTCAAAGATGTTTTATTGAAGGCACAAGAAAAATAAAAATGTATTCATTTTATAAGGCGGTGCAGTTCTTATGTCAGAAGGTAATGTGCAATTTAAAAAAAAAATTGTATTTTGAGAATCGTACAGACGTCTAAAAATGTCGTGTGCTTAAAATTAGTAAGTAATAGCAAGTTTGTCTCTTGCAAACACTTTTATGCATCTGTAATGCTTATTAAATCTTAAAGATTTTAATAGTTTTTAAAGGCTTGCATCACTCAAATGTAATATTTTTATATGTTGAAAAAACAAAATTTTGTGATCACATGGAAACGTTTAAAACATCAGCTCCTTATCAGGTTCAAGTATATATTGAAGGCTGTGATGTCTGTGTCAAACTTAGTCCCCCTGCTGTCAAATCATTTTATCCTTTAAAACTCATCTTTGATCACCAAAATGACATATTTAAAAACATTTCCTCATGCCTTAAATGATCTTGAATGTAACTCGACACCCTTGCCTCATTTAGTATATGTGGTTCTATGAATATGCAAATGAGCCCCGCCTCCACTAGCTCAGAGATCCACTGGTTGACGATCACACGTTGATCTGATTGGTTACAAGGTAGTTTGTGACGTCAGAAACACCAGCGATTTCAAAGCGTGTTTTTGAGACTGTCTTTGGTTCACTGCAGTTTTAAGGAGGAAATACTCAGCAATGGTGTCGACTTATGAATTTACACATGGTTTGTCTTAAAGCATATTAAAAACACCACATAGACACAAACAACATTAAAAACGTGATTTTCACCACAGATCACTGCTGAAAGCGCAGTTAAGTTCACTGCATTTATATTTGTAATTACCCAATTATAACGGAGCTGAACTAGTTTTGCATTAACATTATTTTCATATTCCCTTTATACCAGCTCAACCAGTTTTTAATAAATATCTAAGCTACTTGTATGACTACAAAAATCTTGAATAACACGCCATATTTACAGGTGTGGACGCAAAAATGAACAATGACAAATGTAGGAAAATCTGTGTTTATTACCATTTAATAATTACCCATGTACATGACCGGAAACTGAAAATTCCTGAAAAATCCATGTAGATTTGGAAAATACAGGCAGATTATACAGGTAGGCCGTGAGGTCAGAGGATAGAGGAACTTCTTTATGATAGACCAGAACTGGGACTGTTTGCACGTCAGTAATCACATCGCCGTCGATCTTTTATCCAGGCGACGGACGAAAGGGACGAGTCGTTCACGGAGACCGAACGCTTTCTGGAAGCTATAAATATATGTACAAACTCTCGTTTAACAGGAGAAACAAATACAGGTCCATCCAGAACTCTTAAAATTCTTGATCCTGACAGATTTGATAGTCAGCAGTTCGTGTGCCAGTGTAGTCTTAGTTCTCAGGAGGGTCGAGACTCATTCTATCCAGTGTTACAATCACATTTCACACACGCTGACATGGAAGTTTGGATCAAAATTACAAACAAAAAAAAATAACATGGAAAAATAAGCTCTAAAAGAAACCATCTTCCAACTCAATGCAATCATATTTGGCTTTCTCTGGACACATTAAATAGAGTAAGGTGACTTTGAATTGTTGCAAATGGACGAATGAGATTATAACAGTACTTATTTCGATTGTCAAACATCAGACACATACTCGAGACGTTAATCCTGAAACATCTGGGAGATAAAAATCAATAATAATAAGATGAAAGACCACAGACCCAAACCCCTGTACAGCTGCTTCAAGACAACTCCTACGGTTAAAAGCGCTATACAAATTAAACCTGAATTAAATCTGAACTGAGTCACATAAAAAAAAACAAGCCACAAAACAGATTAAATAAAACACAGCTAAGCTACAACCACACAATTGTCTACAGAATCAAAGTTGATTATAAAAAAAAAAAAAGGTCATACATTATAGAAACTATATTTACATCTTGCATATTTCATACAGAAGCGGAGAGGAACAGAAGGGCAGTAGTATCCATCGAGTACGAGAGGAAGTTTGGAGTCATAAATACAGTGTATTAGGAGTAAAGAGGCTTCAACGCCCAACTTTTCAAGTCAACTTACATTTTCAAGTGGTTTTTTTCTCTCATTACAGGCCCAGTGCATGAAGACCGAGATCATCTTCCTCTAGAATTCATTGTGCCTTTGAGGAATAGTTCACGCCAAAATCAAAATCCTGTCATTATTTATTCACACTCTTTTCAGCGCTTTCCTTACAGTGAAAGTGAGTGGATTCTGGGAGTGTCAAGCTCAGAAAGAGACTAAAAAGCATCATGATGTAGTCCATATAAATTACTTATAGCACAATAGTGTTCTGATTTTTCATGGAAAAGAGCAGCGTGCACATTCTGCGCACTGTCTCCTTTTGGGTTGCACTTAAAAAAAAAAGGGTTTGAGGGTGAATAAATGAGCATTTTAATGTTTGCATGAACTATTCCTTACAAAACAGTCTCCTCAACTAGTAAAATGTGCGTTATCATCAGTGTCCTCGCCATTTTTAGTGTCATTTAATGCTACAGTGAGAAGCAACAAACTAGGTTTAGCTATGAAAAACAAACTTTAACAAAAGCCTGAACTTTACCCAGCAGTTCTGGTTGGGTTTCACGGACCGGTGACCCGCAACAGCTTCACATCTCAGATGATGACCCCCGTCCAGCGCTCGGGACGCAGAAACACTTAAGATGCCAACACTTTAGCTTAGACGAAGGATTCGGAAATGAAAAAACAAAAACAAAAAAAAAGGGTGTGCTATTTACACTTCCATTCTTTTAAAAAATATACTATGTACAGTAGCTTTATTTGCCCATGAAGGAGAGAAGGAAATCTAACGGCGATAAAAAAATAAGGACAATATGAAGGATCTACAAGCTAAAATAAATAGACATCCGTACCGTACCGTTCAGTAGTAAGAATAGACGTGTGTGCCAGTGTGCGATTCCAAACATCAAGATGGCTATATTCCACGCTCATGAAACCTCCGTAATAAAGTGCAAATAAGGTTGTTTTGCTAACAGCTTTAACGTGGTTATGAAACACTGGGTAAAAGAAGGAAACACATGACTAGCAGTGCCATCAGTCCACCTTAAACCAAATTAACCCCGCTCTAAACCTGTAGTTGGTGTATTTCACCTGGTTTAGAGCTTAAACTGGTTAACCCAAGGTGTCCTGCTAAACTAAGAGAAAGCAAAAGGCCCGCATCACAGCAACTGTGTTCACCAGAAGTTAAAAGGGTTTGGAAATTGATCTTTGGGGAAAATTGATTTGAAGAGAAATCATGAAAGTCACATGACAGAGTTGGGTGGTAGTAGTGGATGATGATGTGTGTCAGTATTTTCAGAGGGAGAGACGCTAGCGCAGGTTCAGTAGTTTTGGCGGTGGGGTGAGGTAGGCCCCGTCACAACTGAGTGGACGGAAATACTTTTTAGACTGGCAGGATAGTTTAGAGTGGTAGCATGTCTGTACACGACGTCTTTCCTAGGAGTGTTATACGCTCTCTCTCTCTCTCTCGCTGAAGGTAGTGTTTGCGCTCAGATTTTCATGTCTTCGTCCACGCTGAGTTGAGACAGGGTTTTCTTGATACGGAGAGCCGTCAGTCGCGCAGCGCCGTTCGCGTACCAACACTCTCGCATGATCTTCCCCATCACACGCAGCGCCTGGAGGGAAGGAAACGCATACGAGAGTGAGTTCACCCACATCATTCTTATATTATAGATATATTATAATATTGCACAGCATGACTAGAACTTTTTAAACATCAAATGTCTGATCATTTTTCAAAATCATCAAATATGTGCTTATGCTCAATCATTCAACCCTGTTTAATTTGTTAAACTATTTTTAATTATGTGAAATAAATAAAATAAAAAGATAAAAGTTTGGGATCAGTTTTTTTATTATTATTAATATTCTTATCCAGCAAGGATGCATTAAATAGATTTTTTTTTTTTAAGTGACCATAAAGACATTTATATTGTAAAGATTTCTATTTCAAATAAACACTCCATTCATCAAAGAATGCTAATAAAAATGTATCACGGTTTCCATAAAAATATGAAGCAGCACAACGGTTTTCAACATTATTAATAATCAGAAATGTTTCTTGAGCATCAAATCATCATATTAGAATGATTTCTGAAGGATCATGTGACACTGAAGACTGGAGTAATGATGCTGAAAATTCTGCTTTGATCACAGGAATAAATTTTACATTTTAATATATTCACATGGAAAAATGCAAATCACAATATTAATAGAAAATAGGGAAAAAAAAATCACAATATTACTGTTTTTACTGCATTTATGATCAAATAAATGCAGCCTTGGTGAGTAGAAGAGACTTTTGAAAAGTAGTATAATTATTTTTATATATAATATAACGTTTATTGCAATTTAAAAAGCAGTTATTCAGAGAGAACTATAAAATCAATAATATAGTATATAATGAATTATTTAATTTCATCGTGGCTTTTTCCACGAGGAAGGTACAAAATAGGGCTTGAAACTGTTAAATAAGTCCAAAGAATCAAGATCATATATAAATTTAGTAGGAAAAAAAAACAGATCATTGGGAAATCATCATGATATTAACATCAAAATGACACATGAGGGTCACTGTAAGGTGAGTCTAGTATGGTAGTCAGTAGTAGCATGGGTTGTTGTGCTGTCTCTCACCTCATAGCTCTGCCACCAGTTCGGTATGTTGGGTCGTAACCTCTGGTCACATACAACTTTCCTCATTTCTTCTATGGATGGATCGGAGGGCACCAGGTCATAGTAGGGCAGTTGGTACTCTTCGTGAATTCCTGAAGGGAAACAGCATTAATAAGAGCAATGGCTAGCATGAACAATGTGCCTTTGGTAAAAATGGTTTTGATTAACTTCAGTACCTCCAGCATTGCAGCGGCGAGCAATCTCCCAGTACACCAGTCCTAAAGCGTAGATATCAGCGCATTTAAACGAGTCAAAGTGACGCATGTTTATACTCTCCTCTAGAACCTCAGGTGCCATGTACCTGAAACACACAACAGAAACAGACTTACACACGAGGAGGATTACTTAAGCCCAAAGTATACTTCCATTTTTTTTTTTTTTTTTACACGTATGCGTACAGTCGAACGTGTAGCTTATAGTCCATTTGATAGCATTTAAAAAAAATTATAATAATACTCACAAATAATGCTGCAAACTATACAGGGAACCCTCTCATTTGGCACATTACTATAATATTAGAGGTTAAAATTAACAACAGAACTATTATATTCATCTGCTATTTATTTCCAGATATAATATTTACACTCAAAAGCTGAAATGTTTGTATATACGGTAGTTTTAATAAACACTTTATGGCAAATTTATTCAAACATGCATATATAATTAACAGTAAATAAGCTCTTCGCTAGTGTTTTTATAGCTAACTAATGAACTGTGAACACTGGGTGACTTTCCTGAGGTAAATGCAACACTGTTGTTCACAAGCTGTTTTACTGAAACCTTTCCACGGTTGAAGCGCAGATTGAGTGATTACGAGTCATGATGTTGTACTGTATATTTCAACATAGCTTCTGATATTCATGCATGTGTTTCGATATATGACTTGTATTAAAGTGGAAGAATAGACTCGCGCTCCGCACTGCCGCTTGAACCGAGGCACTACAGCGATACGTCACATTTAAGAGCTTCAAAACGCCATTTTGTGATAAAATGTACAGGATTTGAAAGCTGAGACTGGCCGATACGTCGGTGCATCTCTAGTAAAAAACGAAGTATTCTTTGGGCTTTAAAGTACATAAAGTAGAAACCACAAACCACACGCATTGGGTCACATGTGTCCGTATACATGTTTTTCTTGGCTGTTATTTCTGCACGTAATGTAAGGCGTACCTCTTAGTGCCGACGCGTTGGTTGGGGGCGATATCGATGGTGTCAGAGACCGACTCGTGACGAACTGCCAGGCCGAGATCAGCGATTGCACACGTGCAGTTTTTCTTCACCAGGATGTTCTTGGACTTCAGGTCACGGTGAGCGATGCCAGGCTTTCCTGCCGAGCAAAAACAACCTTTACAGATTCATGTACGCACACACACATCTGGTAAACACTTTTCTCTGGTCAGAGAGGGATCGCAATATCGTTAAGAGCGCCACATACACAACATTTTTAGGCATCATGACAGTGGGCCTCAAAAAACAAAACAAAAAGCTGCCTAAGTTGGCATAGCAAGTATCCGTCAATGATGTAACCACTCCAGAATGGCAGAGACGACAGATGGAGTCAAGGGAAACTTTGATTTTAAATATATTTGATTCAGTACTGAAAAGGCCTGAAAAATATTGATTATTGCACCCAATATTTGTGTGCTCTCTTTATGTTTGTTCGTTCTTATTAAAGTCATTATTTTAACAAATGCTAATGTCAGATTCTCCTGGAATCAAGTGCGGTCTTAGTAAAATTACAGGCACTATTACTAGGTTTGGCACAATATGTTTTACAGTATAATTATTACAAACATATATTAACATGTATATAAACACACACAATATTTGATCAAATTTGTGACCCTAGACCATAAAACCAGTCACATGGGTAAAACATTTTTAAATTGAGATTTATACATGCTGCATTCATTCACAAAAATAAATGTTTTATATATTTACGGTAGGAAATCTACAAAATATCTTCATGAAACATGATCTTTAATTAATATCCTTTTATTTTGGCATAAAATATTTTTTTTTCTAATTTTGACCCATTCAATGTATTGTTGGCTATTGTACAAATATACCCGTGCAACTTATGACTGGTTTTGTGATCCAGGGTCACATTTCATTGCACCCCTACATTTTTCCACTTAGAAGCACATGTAGTCGAGCCCTGTAGTGCTTCTCAACATGTTGCATGTTTGACGTTTGTTTGCAATTTAACGGAAAGCCAACTTCCACGGCTACTTTCATGACAAAGAACAAGTTACAATACAATAAAAGTCTGCATATCTGATGTGGAGGCAGTGTTAGACGTTAGCTGAATATAACAAAGCAGCTCACTTGGAGCTAATTTCTTTAAACTTCATCTGATAATATGACGCACACTCACCCTGAGTGCCCAATATCTCCATATGCAGATGAGCCAGGCCGCTGGCAGCTGTCAGTGCCAGTTTGATCATGCCCTCGATGGTGACTGAATATCGGTTCAGATAGTCAAACAGGGATCCATTCTCATGATAGTCTGACACCAACCACAACTGAGTCCATGTGCCATTATCTGTGACAGAGACAATTAAATATTATTATACCCAGATGACAACACCATACAGTATTAAAATGCACTGCATATTAGGGCTGGGACAATAAATCGATTCATTGCGATTCGTGGATCGATTCCAATATTTTACGAATGCGTCGCCATTCTCTCTCGAATCGATTCTGAGCTTAGTTTTTAACAGATGTCGCTCTAGGCTAGTTTTTAACTGTACGCTCAAATGCTCATGAAGAAGAGCGCTCGTCTGAGTCAGTATTTAGCGTGCCAGTTAAAAGTATAACATTTAAAGCCCCTTAAATGAACGAAATGACTCGAAAAAAGATTCGTTCATTTTTATGAACGAGATCGAACAAGAGAGTCGGTAAAATGATCCGAACATCACTAGAATGTATGTACACCTCAGAATGCTTTTACGACGTGAGATTAATGTAAACACCCTTGTCATTCGCTTTTCAAACTTTATGAATGATTGGTTCAAGTGGTGTGTGTAAGGCATTGGAAGCAAGCAGAGTACGGCTGTTTCTAAAGCACGCACTGCCCTCTGCTGTTAACAAATAAGCTTGGAATCGATTCGAGAGAGAATCGTGATGCATTCGGAAAATCTCAGAATCGATCCAGAATCATTTCTCGATTCCCCTACTGCATATTCATTAGTTTACCTTTGTTGTCGGCGGCAATGAAACCCAGAATATTCTCGTGGCGGAGCATGATGGTCTGGTAGATTTCAGCTTCACGAAACCAGGAGCGTTCTTCGCGAGAGGAGAAGATCTTCACTGCGACGTCTCCTCCTCTCCACCTCCCCCTCCACACTTCCCCAAAGCGGCCTTTACCGATGATCTCCTGCAGCACTATTGTACGGGCCACTGTCCTCTGGACAAACAGTGGTAGACCTGCAACACAGAGAGAGAGAAGAGAGAGAGAGAGAGAGAGAGAGAGAAAGACTTTATAAAACAACTCACAATATGCTCACAATATGCTGGAGGAGAAGATTATCAGTGAACTACTTGTATGTTAATCTGTTCTTCACACAAAGCATCACATGATTTTAGAAGGTTTGTGCTGCATCTGATATTGCATACTATATAGTAGTGTTGTCTATGGGATCCGCTGAGACGCCAGGTTTCAAACTCGGTGAAGACAAGTGTTCCAGTGAAAGGAACTCGTAATGCTTCAGCATACCAAGACATTTTGGACAATTTCATGCTCCCAACTTTGTGGGAACAGTTTGGGGATGTTCCTGTTCCAACATGACTGCGCACCAGTGCACAAATCAAGGTCCATAAAGACATGGATGAGCGAGTTTGGTGTGGAGGAACTGCACAGAGTCCTGACCTCAATCCGATAGAACAGCTTTGGGATGAATTAGAGCTGTTATAGCTGCAAAGGGTGGGCCAACTCCATATTAAACCCAACGGATCGGGAATGGGATGTCATTAAAGTTCATGTGCATGTAAAGGCAGACGTCCCAAAACTTTTTGCAATATAGTGTGTGTTGAGCATGTGAACACAATGGCCAACCAGAGGCGTTTAAGAATCCGTTCAACAGCGCTCAAATGCTACAGGGAAACGCTGGTATAGTCACATTTTTTTTATTTCAGTACCGACTTTGTACCAGAGTCGTACTTTTGACAACACTACTATACAGTAGGTACTACATTTAGTTTAAAACTTACTTTGCAACCGTTGAAAAAAGTACAATTTATATAATATGAATGTGTGTAGTCTGAATGAAATTCAAAAGTACTACATCTGCCATGTCACTGACACGTGCTGGTGCCCTACGGCGTCAGTTGTAAGATATAAGATATATCAGTGCAAGTTTCCCTTAAAACAGCTCAAACATGCATTTTAGTCTGGGACTAAAGCTTTAGCTTTGTCTGGTATACTAAAAACTAAATCTAAACTGAAAAGATAATTAAAATCTAATTCGAAATATGAATCAAAACTATAATAGAATATAAAAAACACTGTTGCATACATGCATAAATAAATCCTATAAACCATGCAGCACCTTTTCTCCTGCGACACTAACCTGACCCAGATCCTGAGGTGGAGAGGTCGTAGATGAGGTCCTGTAAGGTCTTGTCCTTGGCCAGGAACATGTGTTCAGTGCTGGGATCCTCCACCTCCAGCCTCTGCCGGTGGCCGTAAGCTCGCTGGTGGTGCTGGAAGAGGAAGAGACCCAGCAGAACCAGCACACACAGCACAAAGACCGGACCCGCCACCACTGCCGTGAGCTCCACCGGCCCCCAGTCCTGTTCTGGACCCGGTTCTTTCGTCACTGACAAGAGGACACAATGCATTAGTTGCTTTGATGACATCTGGAATTTGCTGGTTGAATTTGGCATTGATTACAGCTGATGTAAAGATCACTCAGATCAGGGGACTCTGATCTACTATCTGTTCCTAGAACTAGACTTGAAAATAGTCGTGATCGTGCTAAGTTATGCAATAGCCTACAGGCTTACATCAGATCCGCCCAAACAATGTACATTTTTAAATCAACCTTGAAAACGTATCTTTTTTCAATATATCTTGATTATAATTTTTTTCAATATTTGACCTTAGTTCATAGGTTTTTCCATTTTATTGTTCTTTATTTTGCGTTACTTTTTTATGTTTTCTATCTTATTGTTTGTTTCTTTGGCTTTTGTAAAGCACTATGGCCAACACCAGTTGTTTTAACGTGCTATATAAATTGTATTGTAATGTAATCTACTGACGCTCACCTGTTGGTACTCTGAGGTCAATGCTGTTGCAGTAATCTGAGTAGCAACAGTGTGTGTTCACCAGTCCCTCTGTGCTGAGGCAGTAGATTGGCTGGCCCGGAGGAACCAGCTTCTCTTTCTTAATGCAGAGCCGCACTTGCTGCTCCTGTCCTTTAATGACAGAGGTGGAGGCCACGCACGCCCCGTTGGTCTCGCACTTAAAATCATCCTTCTCACAGTGTGGTGCAGTGCAGTTACAGAACAGAGCTGCAGGGAGAATCAAACAAATATTACATGAAATATTATATTATTGATTAGGACTTACTGTTAGTTCGCTATTATTAGGCGCACATCCGTGTGTGGAGAGAGCTTACTGTATGACATTCATCACTTGCATTCAACTTAAAATACTCTGTCATTCTAGGTCATACAGATGAAGAGTTATGCGAACTGTAAAAGGTCTACTTTTATTTCTGTAAACTCATAACAACAACAAAAAGTTCAGGATGCACTTCTGCCGTATCGGTCTCAGTGAACTTGAGCACGTCAGGAGAATGAACCGAAGCTCAGTGTACACTTGCCTCACAGACATGATAAATATATTTATAGAAAGCTTGAAATGTCTGCATTTAAATGAACCAGATTATGGAAAATAAATATTCTCAGAGTATGTCATCCGCATATTAGGCACGTCCACTTCTGCGGAGATGAGTCAGCATCGTCTCAATAAATTATTAAAATGTTTTAACAGTCTCCTTCTGTTTTTTCACGACACACTAAAAATCATAACGTTTGCCGGTGCGCTGTGGCAAGCTTTATGCGGGTGTATGAACGCTGATTAGGCAATGTGTTATTATAGGCAATTAGGTTCATTTTATTTATAGCTTATTAATATAAAGGCACGATTAGTTGACTAATCGCTTAAATGAACGACTACTAGTCAACTAGAAAACTCTTTAGTCGAGAACAGCCCTATCATTTATGAAGTCTCTTCAACAGTAGGAGGTGATGGGGATCAGTAGAGTCATATACTGTGAATAAAGCAGCATCATGTCTTTATGTAGGGAGAATCTCAAAAAAAGGTTTAAACCAGAGGCAGACTAGACAGACAATTGTTTAGCGTTATTTGACTTTTGTATAGTTTTATTATTTGTCACTGTTTGAGCATGTGAATTTAACACATAAAATAAAGTATGGTGGTATGGAAAGCACTCCTCTTTCACAATCCGAATCAATTTCTGATGAAATACACATAGGACAGCATAAACCTCCCCACAATTTTTTATGGCTAAAAACCCAATCATCAGGTCTGTCCATTACGAGCAGCCAGACAGAGAGGATTCAATCATACTGGAACCAGAACACATTTAAATGGAGGATGTAGACGAACCAAAGTGGCCCCAGACGTCCCTCACCTGCAGTCCACAGACTCAACGCATCTGAGCTGCCTTAGGCAATGAGAGCAGACCGATAGGCTGCAGGATGTTTCTAGAGATGAGCAAATCTGCATTTTTGATTTGGTGAGATCTAAACCAAAGAACTACAAGGTGTTCATAAAGCTGTATGGAGCATAATGAAGACCATCTAAATATGAGTTTTCTACAATTTGGAACTTTAAACTTAAGTTCATGGCGCAAAAAGAAAAAGAAAACACCCCCCAAAAATACAAATTCCAAAGTCATCCATCTGGAGTATGATTGAACTTACATATACACCTTCTCAGAAATGGTTTTAAAGTGCTGATAGTCCAAAAGCTACTGTTGCATGCTAAAAACCCTCTCCAAGAAGTGTATTCAAATTGATCAATTTTTAAGTGCTACTAAAGATACTCACTTGCTGAATTCTCTGGCCATCTTGACCCATCTCTGGATCTTTCCTACTGTACATATATTGGATTTCTTTTTTATTCGACCGCTATTTACCGGTTTATTTTCAGCATCTCTGTCCTCCTCTGAGCCAATCATAAAAATATATCACATTTTTAAAAATCATAATAGACTTACATACTGAAATCTCATCTAAAAAAAAAAATACAGCAGCGTGTTTGATTGCAAGGGTCAGAAGATCTGAATGTTTTTGCTACAGGTCAGGAAACTATGACTAACATTAGAGCTTTCCATGGGAAAAAGTAAGATGTGACAGAACTGTAAAACAATGCTCTACTAATTACCGGCAGGTAATGATTGTGTAAAGCAGTTACGCAAGAGCTGCTGATGAGTAACTTTCATTTGGCACTTGATTCCCTCTCTGGTAAAGCTCCTACACAACGTTATTATTGATTTTTTTTTGTGTGACGTGGATAATTAGAAAGTATGAAGTGAAATTTGGAAAAACGATGTTCTCGGCACAGCTCGGTTTTGACAGCGCTGAACGCAGGCTGCGGCGTGTTGCGATCATGGCGTGACTGAACACAGCTCCGGCTCATGCCAACAGGAACCATTTCAAGCCAAAACACAGAGTGATTAAACAAATTAAGCCTGGATCAATTCACATTAAGAGGATGTGGTCTTACAGTATACTCCTGTAGTACTGGCCAGGTCGTGTCTAAATGTTCCGCTCTCAGCATCAGATAAGCAGCGTGGGAGATTTCTACTTTACTAATCAAAGTGTGTGTCAATGTTTGCATGGATGTAGGGAGTTGCAGAATGTATAAATTTAGCATGTGGGCTCGGTTTTCCACTGACGACGTTTCATCACATCAGTGCCAGTGGATTGGAAGTGTAGAGGCATTATGGTTAATAAACAGGATTTCCTGTTATTTACTCTCATTCATACAATGTGACGCAAAAAGAAATGCCATCACTGTGGGAGTTTCCCCTTGGGCTACAAACTGACTGAAACTACTGGTTTACAGATGTTACGATATTGTCATTGTGGTTGATATCGCAGTCTATGACAGGTTTACAATGATGCGTCACAGGTCTGTTCTGATAAGATAAAATAAAAAAGCTAAATGCCAATAACAAAACGCAACTAACTCATATAATCATGCTTTTAGGATTGCAAAATAATTAGGTTTTCCAGCAGGGAGGAGAAAACAAATCCCATATCTTCTGTTGAATTCACAGTTCAATCAAACTCAGCAGTATTTTGGTAACATTTTTGTGCAATTGGGAGCAAAATTGTGTCTTTTTTTGATATTATATGCAATTAATCATTTTGCATAATGTCAAAATATGCCTCTGCAAATTAAATGTAATTTAATTTGAGGAATTTTTTTTACTGCTGTATGCCAATCAATTTCAGTGCTGTTTTGAGTCACAGAAGATGCCCAACGTAAAATATTTTCTTGCTTCTATTCAGTCTAGAGCTCTAGACCAATTTGAAAGTAACAACAACAAAAAAGCAAAACGTAGATCCATTTAGTAAAGTAGTAAATAAAAGTACAGTAAATCATAAGCTTAATCTCTTGAGAATGACCTCACTGCTAAAGTCTGGCTTCACAATACCGAACTCTCAAACCGACATGAACTTGTTTGTACTTGCACATGTACAGAAGTAAAGGGCTAATAAATTTCCAAACTAAAGTCCCTGAAACCTTATTTGATTAGACCAGATATTTAGGCAAAATTAGACTAACAATAGGCCTTTTTATTTTCTAGACTAGACGTCACTTGCTGAATTAAACATACACAATAGTGCAGTCATGTGAAAACGATCGTACCGCTGTTTGTAAGGTTTGTTATAAGCCACATCTCATATTATTTAAGAAAAACAGTAAGCAACATACAGTGTAAATTGTGCTGTAAACTGTACACTAGTCCATTCCAAACATATAGTGAAATCCATCACTTAAATGGACCACACAAAACCATAATAGATACAACACAACATCCATAAACAGCATGTTTAGTAAATATGAGACACTATGATTCAGTGTGGGTAATTTAAAGTCAAGTGGCCGGGTCTTGTGACTTGATATGTGACCTTTTCTAAACAGTAGTATAAAATATCACTGCTTACAAAGAATTTTAAAAGAGTAAAAGATAAGACAAACTTTACTGCAACATTTGTTTGATTAATTATATTATAGTTAATTCTGCACAGTTATATTATAGTTAATGCCCTGCATCGGATAAAGTCTTTGGTCTTATGTTGAGCTTGGAAACTGTTTTAATTGTATAACTAAAATATGATGCAATACCAATTGGCAAGACAATATGGAAAACCTCAACTACGGGTTGAAAACAGGAAACCATTCATATCCGGATAGGAATATTAGCCAGGCTAATATGTAGCTGTTCTTTAATCATGGAGGCCCAAGGGGGATAATTAGGAACTTTAGAGGTAGTGCAATTGGATTAGTCTGATTATTGCGCACAGTATCATTCTCCAAAAGGGAAATACACACAGTTTTGATCAAGATTTTGTATATCCCGACTTACAGACCCATGCAAAGCTTTTAATAGCTTATGGTCTTTATTTTACATTCAAAGGACAATTAAATAATTTGGTATTTCCGTGCATTAGGAAAATAAAACGCAGAGAGACTCGCACATCAGACATGCAGGAAACAAAGGAATATCCACTCGCATTCGTGTCAGATTATTTGAACACATTGATTAAAAAAAAATTATATCTAGATCAATAATCCAGAAGACCATGGGGTTCCTCGCATTGTCCACTAACAACCAACAGTAAAGCAAGAGAAGTCACGCTGCACTGTGAGCCAGGTTTCTAAACTATACTAGACATAATTATATTAAGCCATCATATGACTTTCTTAGTGTGGCATAAATATAAAGTTCACGCTTTTGGTCTAAAGAAAACCGCTATGACATTTCACAATGTGCTCCTTTCAGTTCACGGTATACTCGGCAACCATGAAAAAGGCATGACTAAAGACACAAATATCCAGATCCCCATTCACATCAACAGTGATTTGATGCAACATGACGCATGTTGTCAACCTAGTTCTGGTTGACAATATATTAGTTTTCATGCTGCTAAAAAAAATTAATTGAAAGTACAAATATTGTCAATAAATTGCACCACTGCATCAGATCAAAAGATATAATTTGCTCCTGCAAGGACTTCAGATGAAGCTCTGAATCAACATGCACCAATGCTACATTTTTTTATATATCCTAATAATTTGTTAACAAACATGCATTTATTACTTCAATGAGCTTATTGTTTCTGCCTTAAATTAGCCTAACACATTGTTTAAAAGAATACATTATTAGCAAACTGTGTGATATGTATATTTCTGAAGCACATAACCTGGACACGGTCACCTCTGATCACTCTAAATTGTAATGTAGACATGCATTTTCTGTAAAGCTGCTTTGAAACAATATATGTATTATGAAAAGTGCTATACAAATAAATGTGAATTGAATCATTTTAAATTTCTGGCTATCACCAGACCAAGCTCAATCTTTTAAGATTGAACATTAGTCTGGGGAGTCTGCTCTGTATTTTCTAAGACACAAGAGGCGTGATCAACGGGCAGATGACTCTGTACGCAATTGGATAGTCCTTCAACCAATCAGACCAACGATCCGGGTGACGTACTTTACCAAAGCCGGTCGGTAGTAAGGCAAACACATCCATCTTTTGTATGAATTTTTCCAGGGCAAGTTTCTGTTCCGTTTTCAAAGAAAACTTGCCTTTTAAATCTTTTAAAACAGCAGCGACAGCGGCATCAACGGGTTGCAGCGCTTCGGTGGCCGCCTTGTTGAACGTAAACAAAAAGCTTCTTGCCGTCGCTTCTCTATCGTCATCGTGTTAAACCCGCCAAATAGATGGATAAGCCAGTTTGTGATTGGTCCCTGCAGATTTGTAACGGAAGCAGGATAGAAAAATGTACAGGTTTCCAACCTGAGCTGCAGGGCGAAATCAAATTTGGATTAACCCAGTCTAGATCAAACTGTGAATTCAAAGGAATTCATGCCTGCAATGCTGCCCAGACCCGGAGGCAGTGACACAGGCCTAAACACACTCCTCTACCACTTTCTACTGTTGAGATTTTGGTGCAGCCGATCGGTGTTTGAATAACCGAAGGTTTGCCTCATCTATTCACAGAACATTGTTCTCAGCAGTGCTGTGAAACACCCAGGTGATCTCAAGAAAACAGGCATGCAGGAGTGTTACTTTACTTGGAGAAAAGTGGTTTTCCCTATAGTGACCACCCTGAGAATCACTCTAGCTAAGTGTTTTTACGGTAGACTTAAATCTAGTCCAGTTTCCACCAAAGAAAAGGCTGTTCAGAACCAGTGAAATCGTCTCTGCTCTGGCATCTTTAAACCTGCGCATCTACAACCAGGACCGGCTAATGCCAGTGGCTGGGGAGCTCAGATAATGTCCTTAGATAATGATTTACTTATTTTTATCCTCTTGCAAAACTCTGGCCACTTTATTTCCCCAGTCCATCTGAAATAAAAATTGTGTTATTTCCAAATATCACATGTGAATTATTACTAGTCTGTGATCTGACAGGTGACTTTGGCACTGCTGCACTTTCAATGATGACGAATTTGTTATTTATAATGTAAGAGACAAATACAAACACATCTTCCTGCTTCTGCCAACTACACTTTCGAACTGACTAATACGCACTTCGTTTGCCGCAAATTATACGCCTGAGTCTCAATCCACAACACTCCATTGAGGAGATAGTTGTATTACCAGTTTATGTGTACAGTGTTCTCTTCACAGTTGAGACATTTTACCTATGACTGAAATAATTATTAACAGTCATGCATCTGACTAACAAAAGTGACTGATTAACTGAACTACAGTAGTCAACATTTGAAGTGGATCAAAACCTCTACATCAAAGTTAAACATGAATTTTGAACAACCAGTTCTTGTCTTGGGTCAACTTTGATTAACTTTTATGATCCACTTCAAATGTTGACTACTGTAAACATCACTACTTCAGCGTTTTACAAAGACATTTGGTAATATTACAGTAATATGATGTAATTTATCAAAACCATACAACAAATTAAATATGTATGAGCAGAGTAATCCCACGCACGCTTTAGTTGTGTGTTCAGATCAGCTTTTCACTTCTCATTAAATATGATACACAATCTCTGTTTGCTCTGTTATAAATTGAGATTAAAAAGCATTAGCTGCTCTCTGGGGATTACTAATGTTATCCATGTTTCTGCAAAACTGGGTGAGTAACAACATGCTTCTCATAAAGTCAGAGGGAAACATTGCAGTATAACGAGAACATAAACTGTAGGTGCAAAAAAAGTGACCCTTTACACATTTACGGGTTTCTCCGATGAGGAAGTCGTCATGGTTGGGTAAACTTCTATAGTGGGGAAAGAGAAACTACATTTTTTGTGTTCACATTTGCTCAAATAGCAAAAGAAAAACACAATAGTGTTTTCACAACTTACAAAACAGGAAAAAAGATAGAGAGAGATCCTTCTCTCAAAAGGCATACTGATCAATAGATCAACAGAACGATAGATGCACTTTATTAAACCTTTAGGGAAACTCTGAACTCTTAAAACTAGTGTGCGTGTTCAAGCCTGTAGCCTTCGATATGCAGAAAACATTAAGGGTCTTTTTACAGCGGGTTAAGGAGAAACCTTTACAGTGATAAAGAAAGCCCCCTGGCTATGAGTTACCCGTATCAAACCAAACAGAGACAAAGACTAACTGTATTTCTATATGGCGTGGAGAGACATATCCAAGAGAAATGGGGGTCACTGTTCAGTCATATCCTTATTTTGTCCCCTCTTCACAATTAACTGAGATTTAACCCATTCTAGGGCTGCACAACATATCGAAATATCGCAAATGTATACATCGCGATATGCATATCGCAACGGCTTGCAATAACTGGGGTCATGAACAAAAGACAGAGAAAATCGCTCACTGCTCTTGGCTAAATAACTTTTGTAGCTTTAATAAGAATCAGTATATATTTAATTCATACAGTGAAAACTAAGCAGTGCTTTATTTTTACATTTGATAATTCAGTTTCCGTAGTTAAATAAACCTAATGTAGGATAACCTGAAACCCTGAACCCCGTGGTTTACCCTGATGTTAAAATAACACTTCTTATGTTTCAGTAAAACACTGATATTCACTTTCAGAAGATAGGGATGTTTTCTTGTCACAAAAAGAATGTGAAACGCATATGTAGGTTAAATCGTTTTAAATATATTTTAAAGATAATTTAAGTTTACTTTACACACTTTAAGCATTATCATATCGCATATCGAATATCGCATTATTTAATGAGTTATCATATATCGCAATTTTCTTCAATATCGTGCAGCCCTAACCCATTAATTCCAGTCACAGTCCCACTTAAGTTCATAACACTGGCTCCATAACCCAACTATTATCATAACCTGTGCACAGAGGTTATTGTTACTCAAAACTATATCATCATTCAAAGGAAATCTGCACACCTATACTTCAAGCTTCAGACCACACACACACCTTCTTCCTGTCCTGACATTAACATGTCGTTTCATAATTGATACAGTGAATAGATCCGGAGAGCTTCTCTCTACTACTTAGCCTACATGAGCAACATGTAAAAGAGGTATAAAGTCTATTCCTTCCCTGATACTTCTTAAATACAACACATATTAATAACAAACAAATTACAATAAACATTGGGAAGAACTTAACGTCTGAGAAACGTGCAACAGGTCAGTCAAGGCGTACCTGTTTATGAAGCTCTTCTGACTGTTAAAACTCTCATTCAGACACAAACAAACAAGTTTAAAATAATCTGCCAGGGTTAAAATAAAACCATTTCTGTTTACTGTAAACTGATACTGTGATCGTGTTAATTATAAAGCGTCTTATTAATACTTCACCCACGCGAAGAGACAAAACAAATAAGCCCAAAATAAATTTAAAAAAACTTAAATAAAACACAAACAATGAAAATTATACAGCAAATGTTAAAAGCTGTTTTTAAACAGTATTAAACCCATATGGATGTGTCAAATATGGCGATTCAGGGTGTATGAAGTCTTATAACTTTGTGCCGTTCAACAATCACATTCAGACGCCTATCAACTTAAATCTGAAGTCTTAAATTACTCTTTTTCTCAAGTTTTTATCCGAATTTAGAGCCACGTATTAAACTAAGTTAGCCGGTTAGCATGCTAGCCCTTCACCTTTTTGAGTTTCCAACATAAACACTGTCATCCCGCGGGATTATTGTTATTTAAACTACCCACATATATAAAATATAACTGAAAGCACGTCATATATTCATGTTACTGACAGAGAAAGAGAGAAAACGAGAGAAAAAGCAGAGAGTTTAAGGGGCCAGTCGTTAAATCCCAGCGCCATGTTGTTGTTGTTGTATTAAAAGCCAAACGTTCAGCGACTAAAGCGCAATTAAACGAACCAAACTTACACACACCTGTAAACAAAACAATGCTGAAACAAACAAACACTTCGTCCTCACCATCACACGCTCCGTTCAATCCCGATAAAACGACCAAGAGTCGCAGTATTTGCCGTGGGTCCATCCTCCTCACAGGCTCCCATCGCACTGAGATGCGCGTGGACTCTGCTGTCGAGAGCGCGCTAATGATAACTAAACGAGAGCGCGCCACAGAGCACGCGCAATACCCAGATGGTCGTTTTTATGCATGTTTGTTAATAAATGCATGTACATATTTGTGATTCTAAACTTGTTGACATTTGGACATGAATCACTTTTGATTATATTTAATCTTGCGTATGGAAAAAGATATAGATACGTTTCTTTTTCGCCTTATATTTAATTTCGCAGTAATGGGTATTCATATTGCTGGGTTTAGACATAAGACTCACTGTAAACATGTAATTAAATACATGCTATTAATTATTTTCTTTGTTTTTCCAGAAATGGGGCTAAAATTCGTGCTCCTAGTGATGACGTTTTTCTTCAGAAGTGGCAGGTGAGGTGAACTTTGACCTTTCAGATTACCAACTCCATGTCGCTTTCATGTCAAAATTAATTCTATCCTTAGACTGCTGCTTTTACTTGTTGATAAAGAGATAATATTATGTGGAATATACTATGTGATATTTTATCATACAATTTTTCCTTAAATATTACACTGTTGTCCACATTCCCAAAAGTATTAGATGACTTGTGACAGTGCTAACACACACACACACACACACACACACACACACACACACACACACACACACACATATATTTATATAGGGAAGATGTCACATGTTTCTCACAGCCTTAGGGAGGCGCTGTGTTCTATGAGTGTTTCATTGTGTGAGTGAGCTTTATATGGGTGGAGCTGTTGTGGAAAGGTAATGAGGGTTTTCGCTGTTATCTGATTAATCTATTTAAATTCTTAAATTTTTTGGCCATCCATGCTATTTTAAGAAATATATTGCTGTTAAAGATGTTTACTAACATATATGTGCAGTTATTTTCGATGGATGGTTTTGTATTTCTGATATTATTTTATTTTGGGGTTTTATTCTTTGTATTTTGGATGCATCTGACATTTAACTTTAATTGTCATATGCTGAAAGCTATTTTTTCCAGTGTTTGAGAACCCTGTGATGTAGCCTAAGGTTAATATAACTGCAGCTAAAACTATATTATTTTGTTTTATAATTTTGTATGCATTGTTATTATATATATACAGTACTGTGCAAAAGTCTTAGGCATGTTAATGACCCCCCCCCCCCCCCCCCACACACACACACACACACACACACACAAATCCAGTGAGATTTGTGTATGCACAAGGAGTCTGACAACAGCCGGTATGACCTGATCTCACCATCATCGAGTCCGTTTGTGATTACATGAAGAAACAGAAGAAACTGAGACAGACTAAGGGGGGGGTATTAACATGCCTAAGACTTTTTCACAGTACTTTATATATATATATATATATATAAATAAAAGAGTTCAGATGCAAAAGCCTCTAATTGCCATCTGAAATTTTCTTCTAGAATGATAATTTTTATCAAGCTCGTATATTTAAGTTCAGTAATTTAACTTAAATGACAATTAATAGGTAATTTTCATTGCCATTTAAGTGGAATTACTGAACTTAAATATACAAGCTTGATAAAAATTATCATTCTA
Source organism: Rutilus rutilus (assembly GCF_951802725.1). NCBI lineage: Eukaryota > Metazoa > Chordata > Actinopteri > Cypriniformes > Leuciscidae > Rutilus > Rutilus rutilus. The sequence continues at coordinate 3,372,950 of NC_140217.1, read as the reverse complement.
GAAGAAAATTTCAAATGGCACTTAGAGGCTTTTGCATCTGAACTCTTCATATATATATATATATATATATATATATATATATATATGTGTGTGTGTGTGTGTGTGTGTGTGTGTGTGTGTGTGTGTGTGTGTGTGTGACGAATAATCTGACAAGCATCCTGACTTACTACAAACAACATATAATAAATATAATAGTATGATATCTCTGCTCATCAACAGTCTGAGAGAGAAGTTTCGGGCGATCGCTCAGGCCACGTTCACTCACTCCAGGAATCTAGCCTGCTTTGTGTTCACATATAAAGGCCTTCAGGCTCTTCAGCAGCACTTCCAGGGCAAACACCTGCAGTCTCACTCCTTTCTCGCCGCGTGTCTCGGAGGCTGGCTGGTGTTTGGAGAAAATAACAACATCAACAGCCAGGTTAGTGGAGCTCAGTTCATTATCTGATCTATCATTGAGACCTAACGACCTTATTTCAGTTGAAAAGTGCTTGAACTGCTCTTCTTTAATACTGTAAAGCCAGACTTTTTTTTTTTTAATGGAACAGTTTATTGAACCGTCAGACAAAATCATAAAAAAGTCCCATATTTTATTTAGAGGGCAAACTGAGCAATAATAATAGCAATGTGGTGCAAATGCTGATAGTTATATATGACCAAAAACTAAGATTAAATTCTGATATCTTGTAATGTAAATCAATGAGATCTTTATAACAGCAAGGCAGACTACTAACTGAATACAGTACCTGTCAAAAGTTTGGAAACATTAGGATTTTTTAATGTTTTTCTTACCAACAAAGTTGCCAGCATTAACACTGATAATGTGACACTGAATTAATTCAAAAAATCATATTTTATTCATCAAGGATGCATTAAATTGATCAAAAGTGACAAAAGAAATTAATAATACAAAAAATATATTTATTAAATGCAATAAATGCGGTTCTTTTGAACTTTCTATTCATCAAAGAATCCTGAAAATGCATCATAGTTTCTAGGGGTCTAAATCGGACAGTTTATCACGATACGATACGATATCGATTCTCTCAGCCAGCGATACGATATTTGCCGATACCTCAAAAAATTCTGCGATACGATTCGATTCGATTCAGGGCTATATCGATCGATTAATCGATATTTCGATATTATGTTCACACAATCAGTTACGTTTTTATTAACTCACAAATGCAAACAAAATATATAACATGAACGTTTAATTAAACTCTTTGAAAATTGCACACCCTCTCCCAATTGGGACATCTACAACAGAAGAGATCATTTGCAAGTACTCCGTTCTTGTTCATTTTCATAAATCATGTTTTTTTATTATTATTGTGCATTCCAAGTAATATCAATCAAACTGCAGCTGGATTGTTTTGATTAATAATAATAATAACCTAAAAAATACAGGTAAATTACAAAGTTAAAGTTAATTGAAAGTATGCTTTAATATGTTAAAAGGTTGTTGTGTGTTTTTTTTGTGTGTTTTTTTGCAGAGCAGATACATTCATCTTTTTTCATCTTTCTGAGTCAAACAAAACCAAGTAATTGCTATGATAAATAATACAACACTCGGTTAATCTTTTTAACGTTAATCTCCTCAGCTGACATAGACGCCTGACAAACTTTGTCATTGTGATTAACGTACACGCAATACAGTGAGCTTTTCCCTCACCACTAAACGAGCTGCTTAGTAAGGTTCCGTGAAAATGTTTCAGCTTTTATTTTCCTTTTACGCCCCGAAGAAGATATCACGGGTTCATCCTATCGTTTCGCTAGATAACAACCTCTTCTTCAGCTGTGATCGCGTACAGCCCGTTTAAACACTTCAAAGACTTTTGAAACTGCATTGATTTGGACTTAAAAACAATGGTAACCAATGAAGTACATTGTTAGAAGAAAAATCCAGAAATGTTTTCCTCAAAAAACATAATTTCTCTCCCACTGAGGAAAGAAAGACATGGATATCTTGGATGGCATTGGGGTGAGTAAATGATTAGGAAATTTTCATTTTGGGGTGACCTAATCCTTTAATGACAAGGTACTTGAAAAGTGCTTGAATTATTTAAAGACGATATATATGAATTTACAAAGTAATTTTGAAGTGTTCATTTTTTTTCTATAAAACATAAATACAGGCTCAAAATTAACGCCTCAGCCCATCCCCCCTCCTGCCTCTCGTTATCTCGCTCATTCTGACGTCACTCACGTGGTGGAGCACATTTACTAAATGGTAAAGACGAAGAAATGCCGGGGAAGTTTAAATTTAATCCAGCATGGCTGGGAAAGGAGCAATGTAAAAATTGGCTTCTTGAAGACCCAAAAAGTGTGCATCGTGCACATTGTAAAATATGCCACAAATCCCTCGAGATCTCAAATATGGGCGAATCGGCACTGAAGAGTCACATGCAAGGGGAGCGTCATGTCAGTACAGTTGCTCGCACTGGACCATCATCCGTCCGAGAATATTTCACCCCCACAGTCCCAAAGCAACAGGTAAGCATTTGATTTTTGTGATTAATATTTTCTGTTTAATTAAAGCACCATCTGTTTTTTTATGGCATTCTTTGGTTTGCGTTATAGCATATGATCATGCTCTCATTCATTTAAGTGCTTTTCAAGCACGATAAGAGCCAAAGTAGAAATCAATTCGGTTCTGAAGAAGCGCTATCTGAAGCGGCATTCTTTGCACACACACACACACCCGACTCACACACACACACACACACACAGAGAGAAAAGCCGCTTCTCAGTGCGCGCCAGTACTGTATTGATTACTTGAGGACGAAACAGAAAATTGTCAAAAAAGACCATTTTTTGGCGAGTATCCTCGTAAGCACAGTTTTAAATGAGAAAAACGGATTTGTGTCAGATTCACAAAAGAAAAAGATAAAATCACTCACTGCTCTTGATTGAATAACATTTGTAGCTTTAATAAATCTATATTTTAATAAATGTATTTGTCATGTCCATGTCACAATTAAAACTTTTCCTGTTTTGTTTAAAACGTTAACATTAAAATGTATGCATTTCACAAAGGTTTTTTAGCGCAATTTTCCACCGGACAAAATTGCGATTGTTAACTCATGATTTCTGTTCTGTCTGTGCGCACCAATCTTGCACTTCTATCTACTCCTCAACCAGACCACCTAGAGACTTCGGGTTTTCGGCATTATGTTAAGGAAGGTCTAATCTCGGGAACGCACAAAACAAATCCAGGAAAAGATTTACTATCTCTTAGTGTTGTGATCCCATGACGTCAGAAAATTGCGCTAAAACACTCACTGAGTTTTTATTACTTGTTTGTGCTCAAAGTAACTTTAATATACATTATGTAATAAGTTGTATATTGTGTTTTGGATACCTTATATCTGTAATTTGAGTGATAAACTCTTTACAATATAAACAATAATTTGATTGCAAGCAAGTCATTAGAATGCATTAAAATAATTACTTTGTAAATGTTACAACCATCACTGCATGCTTGCTAGATTGCCGTGACTGAATACATTTGGTGTAATTTAATTTGTACTTCTTTTGCAGAACCCTCAACCTCGTGGAACATCTGGAGACTTGGATTCTTGGATCAGAAACAATGATACTTGGCGGGCTGAAATTCTTTGGACTTTAAAGAGTGTTACATTCCACTATTTCAACAAGAGTGCTGCGGATAATTCCACGTTATTCCAACTAATGTTTCCAGACAGTGTGATAGCAAAATCGTTTGCTTGTGGTGACAAGAAGACATCCTACATGGTTAATTATGGTATTGCTCCTTATGTGAAGCTGCAACTGCTGGATTCAGGGTATGTCTTTCTGTTTGATGAATCACTTAACAAGCAACTTCAGCTGAAGCAGATGGATGTGCACATTATGTTTCTGGATTCAGTTGCAAACACACACTACTTGGATTCTGCCTTTATGGGGAATGGTAAGGCAGAAAACTGTCTGGAACATTTCAAGCACTTGACCGAAGAGCTTGATTTGAGCAATCTTCTTCAGATATCGATGGATGGGCCCAATATAAACCATAAATTCTACCTGGATTTTCAGATCAAAGTATTGGCTGAATGTACAGACAAACAACTGATTGATATTGGGACATGTTCCTTACACACAATGCATTTCGAAATGCCTTTCTTGAAACTAATTGGCACATTGACAGCCAGTTTACTTGCATTTTTTCACCTGTTTCACGATACACCTGCACGAAGGGATGATTATGTCACAATAATAACTGGTTCATCACTGTTTCCAAAGAAGTTTTGCTCTCACAGATGGGTGGGAAATGTAGAGGTTGCTTCAAGAGCGTTAGAGGTGTTGCCTCATCTGGTGTTGCCTCAGCAGACAAGAAGTTTACCACTCCAAAGTGTAAAACATTCACAGTAGTGAAAGAAGCTTGTGAGGATCCATTACTCCCTGCAAAGTTGCATTTCTTTGTCTATGTAGCAAAGCATGTGCAAGGGTATCTACAAATGTATCAGACTGATAGCCCCATGATCCCATTTATGACCTCAGACTGGGTAGACATGATCTCCGTTGTAATGAGTAGAGTGCTTAAAACTAATGTAATGGAGACAATTAAAGACCCACTGAAGATGTCCAAGTATGAAATGAAAGATGAGGATGCATTAGGTCTGGCTAAGGTAGACCTTGGATTTTCCACAGACAGATCTCTCAGACAAATGGCGGGGAAAGTGAGTGAAAAAAGAATTTTGGAGTTCAGAAGCGATGCAAGGCGGTGTTTCTTTCAACTCTTAAAGAGACTTTTGGACAAAACCCCCATTCGCTCCAGTTTTGTGTGACAGACTACCTGCCCGAACCCCAAGGCCCATGATCCTGATGGATTTGAGTGAAGGTTCAAAAGGCTTCTGAACCATTTAGTTGAGCTAAAAAGATCCAGAAAGCAAGTGTGATGATGCTCAAATGCAGTACACGTGGCTAGAAACCTGTCAAAGTTTAGGGACTTTAATATCCAGTCACACACTCTTGACCATTTCTTCTCAGAAACCTTGCAGGGTAAAGCTGAACTCAAATACCTATGGCAGGTAGTAAAAATTGTGCTGCTTTTGTCACATGGCCAGGCTACTGTGGAACGAGGACTTTCTGTGAATGCAGCCATGAGCACTGAAAACAAAAAGGACATAAGCTATGCATCACAGAGACTTGTTTGTGATTATGTCTCAAGTGTTGGAGGAGTTCAGAAAGTTCAAATCACTCCCAGTATGTTTGCCAGCTGTAAAGCAGCACGACAAAGATATGAGGGTTCTCTCATCAAGCAGAGAGATAAGAGAGCTGAGAAAACCAAATGCAGAGACCAAGAGGAGGAACGAAGAGAAAAAAAGAGGAGGCTTGAATCTGACATTGCCCACTTGGAACTAGAAATAGAAAAGGCAGCCACTGAAGCCGAGACCTCCTCCAAACCAAAAGAATGCATACTTTAATTTATTTAATAGTTTTAGAAAGTCCCTGAAAGACAAAAAAGATGAACTTAAACAGATTTGTTAAATCTGCCACAACCTACACTACAGGGCTTCTACACAAGACAGAGAAATACAGTCAATTATTTTATGTAATTTGTACTGCAAGACAAATTACATAAAGTAATTTCCTGTAGCTCAAACAGTAGAGCGTTGGCGCTAGCAACGCCAAGGTCATGGGTTCGATTCCCAGGGAAAGCAAGAACTGATAAAAATGTAAAATGTGTACCTTGAATGCAATGTAAGTCACTTTGGATAAAAGCGTCTGCCAAATGCATAAATGTAAATGTAAATGTAAGACAAAACCCTGTTGAATACTTCTGTAAAATTACTCCTGTTTAATTGGGAGAAAGTTAAATGTTTTTCTTTACTTCTGTTATATCACTGAATAAGAAGTTTATGACCTCTTTGTACGTGGTCTTTTATGCACAGAAAGTACTGTGACTTTCATGTTCTCATATTTAGAGTTGCCACAGTCATTGAACACTTAAATGTGCTGTACCTTATTTCTAAAATGAGTTTAAAAATTGTTTTATTTTTATCAATTTTTCTTTTTTTAATTTAAAGTAAATAAAGTATATGTTTGATAAATGAGATCTCTGATTAAAGTCCTTGAAAACCCCCAAAAATAGTGCTTGAAAAGTCCTTGAAAGTCCTGGAATTTCATTGTACAGTATCTGTACGAACCCTGGATGTGTGCTGAGTGAATCAGGGGTGTGCGTTGTGCTCTGGTGACATACTGACGACCGGGGGGATAGCCCGACGGAGTAGCGTTGGAGGCATTGGAAGAGGGAATGGAATCTGCCGACCATTGGATTGGATTCATGATTACTTCACTTGGGAGGATGGATTCAGGCTCTTCTGGAGCATACAAACTGGAAAGAGCGTCAGCCTTCACATTTTTAGAGCTGGGACGATAGAGAGGAAAAGTTAAATCGGGTAAAGAATAAAGCCCAACATGCCTGGCGAGGGTTAAAGGGATACTTCAGGATTTAACATTAAGCTTTGTATTAGTAGAAAACCTGTAGTATTTTCGAATTACCGTGCTTTCCACCATCACACATCCCCAGAGACGAGAGATTTATGTATTTTTTGTCTGAAAAAAAAAAAAAACTCCGATGACGCAAAAATCGTCATTTTGCGTCATCGGAGGAATTTTTTGGTCAGAGGCTAAAGACTACAGCCAGTAGTAGGGGCTGTCCCGCATGTTTTCAACCCACCCATAGAGGGTGGGATATCACTCACAGAATGTACACATAGTGTCAGCCATCTTTTATTGGAAGCTAAGCTAGCAGGCTATTGTTCTGTGGAGAAAGCTGAGTAGTAGGAGAAAGCCGAGTAGTCTGGCCGTTGAGATCGTCCAAAATGTCCGGGATTCGGCTTTTGCTTTCTGCAGTCGCCATTCATTGTTTACATGCACACCTTTTGTTTCAATCTAACTGAATTCATAACGATTGGTGAATCTGAATGTAGTGTTTACATGAACGCTAAACAAGTGATCGGTTGATGTGCGTTTTAACATTGCTAAGAAAATTCCCGGTCCTCTGTGAGGGATAGCCCACGAGACCGGTGCATCTCGCTCATCAGTAATCACCGGCTCACCGGCCTCGCGCCGTTCTCCCGCGCCCCTTAGTCTCGTCCTGCTCGCCACAGTAAAAATAATGAATGGCGACTGTAGAACGCAAAAAGACGAATCCCGGACATTTTGGGGCGATCTCGAAATCCCGGGCAGACTCGTCACGGAGACTCACTAGTAGCCACCTAGTCTTGTTGTTTAACTGCGCGCTCTTACCAGTAGACGTGGCTTGGGAGTGGCCTCCTAGAGCAGCGAAGCAAGTGCATTTTGGGAGTTGTCTTTCATCCACATAAGCCAAAAATACATTTTCTGGCTTTTCTCAGTCTAGAAAGCTCCAAATTCAAAAATAATTTCACATTTCTTCTACATAAATTACCCATTTTAAATACACATTCATCTTTCCAGAGGTGAAGTATCCCTTTAAGTCTCTTGGCTTCTTTGAGATACTGCAGGTTCTTGTCGTCATTTATAACCGTGAAGGGGTGTTGAGCACCCTCCAACCACTGCCTCAATTCCTCCAAGGCCAGCTTGATGGCGAGGAGCTCTCTATTACCAACATCGCAATTACTCTCCGCCGGGCTGAGTTTCTTGGAGTAGAAGGTGCATGGATGAAGTTTGGCTGGGTTCCCCTGCTGCTGAGATAACACCGCTCCTACCCTGTTGGTGGAGGCATCCACTTCCTCGATGAAGGGTTTCTCGGGGTCTGGATGGACAAGGAGCGGTGCACTGGTGAATTTCTCCTTCAGATGTTGAAAGATTGCATTTCGTTAATTGCATTAATTTTGCTTAAAGGGGTGGTATAATGCCCTTTTCACAAGATGTAAAATAAGTCTCTGATGTCCCCAGTATCTACACTGTAAAAAATGATTCTGAGTTTTGGTCAGGTGGACAAGTAAAATCATGTCCTTTCAACTTGTAGTGTCTCACTATACAATAGGGTGAGTTAAAACAACCTCAACTTGAAGGGAAATGGAAAACTTTAAATAACGTGTTCATATAACAACAAAACATAGGTTCTATCAATTTTCTGTGCAACGCGCATGTGCCAGAAACTCAATGTCATGATGACGTACTATTTTAACGAATTTGAGCCAGACCATCCACCATTTTCTGCACGAGAAGATGAAGGAGCCCGCGTTTGAACGAATACAGGTGGACTTCATGGACTGCAAATAATTAAATGAGTAAGTATAACCTGATTTGTGCTTTCTTTAATGTTAATTAACGGTACGTTCACACGGGGCGTCAGCGTCTTGAATGGGTGACTTTGAATGGGTGACGTCAAGCGTTGCCGAAAAGAATTGTGGATCCGTCATTGAGACAAAATTGCGAATTTTTCAACTTCTGCCGCGAGCAACGCCAGTGAAGCGCCGCAGACGGAAGCGTCAGCCAATCAGGATCGCTCTATGCAAATACAGTAGCCAGGCGGCAGCCAATCACGGCAATGAAGCTTGTTGTTGAGTTCCTGTCTAATTTCATTGGCTGACGCTGCTATGACCATGGCGTCAGTGCCAAACTTCAGCCACGCCTTCCGTCAAGCGTTGACGCTGACGCCCCGTGTGAACGTACCGTTAGGCTTGTTTCGTTAGCGCTCACCATCCGCGTTTTGATTTCAGGTGTAAGCCCGTCTAAATAGGTCCAATGATGGTATCCGATAGAACGGGTGAAGGTCTCTGCACGTTACTGTCTTTTTCACGTGGCAAAGTAATTTAGTTCCAATTAAACTTATGACTCCATTTTATCACGACCTCGAATTTAGGTTACAATGCCAATTGGTTAATGGTCATTTATATAATAGTTTAGCAGCACATTGATTATTCTTTTCAACTCTTTACTTATATTTTACACATTCATATTAGGAAGCTATGTCGCTTTGAGGTCCTCACGCCTTCTGTTGAACACGGGTCTCACAATGTTTAACATCAGTTTTGGTCACTAAACAGGCAATTGGCAATATACCGGAGATGGTCGCATTCACACTTACACAATCAAAAAAACTTTGGTGTAGCCCCCATGGTTTTGCATACACTTGAATTTAAAGTAAAGTTTACTTCAGGCAGAGGTATGGCCACTACTTACAGATAAAAGTTGACCAATATTACTTCTCTTATAATAGCTTTGGATTGGCCATGCCGTGGTTTCCCACGTACACTTATCTAAAGTAACATTAAATTAAAACAGAGGTAAGACGCACAAACATTTTGGTTGGTCAAGCAGTATTTTTACTGTCCTAAACAGAAATTCTCTTCTTGTCTTTGCGAACCAAGTACACTTGAATTAGTGCCAAATATTAGTCGTCGCTAATCTGACGCAGACTTGTGATAACATATGAATCTGTTTAATCTACTTGGGAAAGTCAGAATAAAATCAAATGTAACAACTTTATTATGTCAGGTAAATGCCAATTTCATAATCAGTTCAAAGATAATCAATACAAAACATCAAATGCTCTGGAATAAAGAAAAAAGATGCAAATCTGACATTAGAAGATACATGATGCTGAGTGTCTTGCCCACACTCCGCATCACAGGCTAATTTGTGCAACAAATCGCCCTGAGCCTCTTGTTGCATTTCTTTACTGGAACTTCTTTCACAGGAAACAATTGCTAACAATGGGAATTTGCATTTAGAGTTTACACCTTTTGGGCAGGATGCCATTTGCCTGGAAGACACACCTGTGTGCAAGTTATCACTTAACTCTTAAGAACTTTTTTACCTTTTGATTTACATCTTTGTGAATGAGACATTTGTATCAGTTGCACTGAGACATTACAAATGATACCAAACATTATATAATACTGTATGATAATTATTCACATTTAACCATATAGATTTTTGGGTGAATTTCAGGTGATCTCAGCATGAGAGAGAGAAGGAACGGGGGAATGGGGGGTCAAGGCAAAGAGATGTAGATCAGGATGATTCTGAGGTGAGACTCGTGTCTCGAATGGTGATGCTAATTTCACGAGAGAATTCAAATGTTAATTTCCTTTATTTTCTCAGAGAGTTCCCTCTCTTCCAGTTTTTCCAGTCTTATACTGGCGAAGTTGCAATCGATGACATGGTTAAATTGGAATTTTTGTAACTGTTTGAAGCGCTTGCACTTCAGATCTATCCGTTTTTGATACATTTCTGTTAGGATTGAAAATAATCCAAGATATTTGAAAACGAACAAAGACATTTGCTTTTACTATTTCAACCTCCCTCTTTCTTATCCTAAGGACCATTTGGAATTCCTGAAGGCAGAGCTGCTGATAGTGCTCAAAGCCTGTAGGCTGAGATGTGTGTACATCGGGGGTCTATGAATTGTCACACCTTTAGTACGATGGGGGAAGTTGTAATTATCTGATTGGTAAGTTTGAACGTTTCACATTTGGGTTTTAGTCACATGGTCAGGGAAAGGATAAAAGAAGACTGAAGAACTGTTGCTCTGTCTCTTTTATGCTCTTGCTCTTTCTGATTCGCGGGGTCCCTTTGTTGGGGGCTCTCTCTCTCTTTGCCTCCTCTTTTCTTTCTCTCTTACTCTCTACTCTATCTCTCAGGTAACATTTTACATATATGCTGGGTACAATTAATGGTATAAGTTTTTATCATCTCATACATCTATTCTGTAACTACACTGCTCAAAAAAATAAAGGGAACACTTAAACAACACAATGTAACTCCAAGTCAGTCACACTTCTGTGAAATCAAACTGTTCACTTAGGAAGCAACACTGATTGACAATCAATGTCACATGCTGTTGTGCAAATGGTATAGACAATAGGTGGAAATTATAGGCAATTAGCAAGACACCCCCAATAAAGGAGTGGTTCTGCAGGTGGTGACCACAGACCACTTCTCAGTTCCTATGCTTTCTGGCTGATGTTTTGGTCACTTTTGAATGCTGGCGGTGCTTTCACTCTAGTGGTAGCATGAGACGGAGTCTACAACCCACACAAGTGGCTCAGGTAGTGCAGCTCATCCAGAATGGCACATCAATGTGAGCTGTGGCAAGAAGGTTTGCTGTGTCTGTCAGCGTAGTGTCCAGAGCATGGAGGCGCTACCAGGAGACAGGCCAGTACATCAGGAGACGTGGAGGAGGCCGTAGGAGGGCAACAACCCAGCAGCAGGACCGCTACTTCCGCCTTTGTGTAAGGAGGAGCAGGAGGAACACTGCCAGAGCCCTGCAAAATGACCTCCAGCAGGCCACAAATGTGCATGTGTCTGCTCAAACGGTCAGAAACAGACTCCATGAGGGTGGTATGAGGGCCCGACGTCCACAGGTGGGGGTTGTGCTTACAGCCCAACACCGTGCAGGACGCTTGGCATTTACCATAGGACACCAAGATTGGCAAATTCGCCACTGGCGCCCTGTGCTCTTCACAGATGTTGCAGGCAGCAGAACGTTCTCCATGGCGTCTCCAGACTCTGTCACGTCTGTGATTTTCCGTTCTGCGTTGCTTCGGCGTCTGGTGTGAACCAGGCGTAAAGGTGAGATCTGATTGCTCCAACCTTCCTCCCAATCAGGCCTTGATCATCAATGAACAGTTTAAGTTCTTTGATCTTTGAGTCTTTGTGTACACACATTAACTCTTCAGTGGCAAGTTCTCCACGCTTCTTAACGCTTGAACGTGTGTTGGTAAGAAATCTCTGTACCCAATCATTATTCTGAGAACAGTACAGAGTTTACTGTATTTGCATAGATCAAGCAGCGGCTCCCTTGGACATGAAGTACGTCTGGGTTTAAGTTAGGCCCAATAAGCAAACAGTCATTGAGGGAGGAGGAACCCTTTTCTTGTGAAGATGCATCAAACACGATTCTCAATTTGGTTGTTGCTTTATCTCAAATTACTGGTGTTGCATGTAATACTTCACCGTGTTAGACCAATCAGCTGTGAGTAAAGTGACACATGTCTACAAATTAAAGGTCACTACACAGCAAATGATTTTTCAAACGAGTCATAAGCCGCTTCGTTGTGACGTCGAGACGAAACATGGCATATTGCCCGCCCACAAATTGCGCGCGCAGATACCAGGGAAAACTTGAGCCTCAAATACTCAAATCCACTGATTCCTGTGGATACTGGATAGCATCATGTCAAGAAGACGCTGTGCTCTACAATGTGAAGGTAAAGCCAGTTTTTTTTTGTTTTTTTTTTACTGCCCAAGGACGAGCATGTAAAGAATCGGTGGTTAAATTTAAATTTTACCACGATACCACAGCAGTATAATCCTAAACTTCTGCTGTTCCCTTTATTTTACTGACGACTGCTTCTCAAATCTCGGAGTTCAATGCAGGATTCGCAAACCGCTTGTTCTTGAAAGATGCTGTTCAAAATGCTTAGTTTTGAGTTTTATATTGTGTAGGTCTCCTGCTAACTGGTTTACTCACATTATCTTACTAAAATACTTACGCTGATCAGTTGTGGGCCACTATTACCTAAAACTGTGTCTATTAATGCAGATTGTGAGTTGTTCTCACTACTTTGAGAGCATGGAGCAAGATTTGTTCTAGTAACGTTTGTGTTAGTCATTCACGCTGGAGCTCGGTTAATACATGCACTGTTATTGATACAGTTTCCACGTGTTCACCGCAATATATTAGAAAAATACTCTGTAAATAAATAAATAAAATAATCGGTTTATTGATGGACATGTACTTCTTGTACATGCTGATGGTGAGGAATTACAGTTGCAACATCTCATAATGTACATCAAACGGAGTAGCGTATTACTGAGAAACATTCTGCTCGAATCGCGTTGGAGGTTCGGGTTGAAGAACTAGTTCTTGCGCTCGGATTGATATGGTAAAATCAACATCATTGTTCATTACTGTGTTTAGTTTACGGTTTAGGAACCCTCAGGACAAGCAGAACTGGCGTTGTTATGGCAATGGGCGATTTTGTTTTCGATGCGCGCTGTACGCGGTAGACCAATCACAACAGACTGAGCTGTCTGGCCAATCAGAGCAGAGTAGCTTGTGGAAAGGAGGGATTTAGAGAGACTGATTCATCTGACGAGTCGTTTGAGAATCATTGAAAATGTGATGATGTGCAAATGTATATTATAAAGCAGTTTTTTGACCTTTGATGCATGTCAACCTGTTGTAGGAGACTCCAAAACAACATTAGGAAACTTTAAAATAGCATAATAATTGCACTTTAAAACCACTTCAGCTCTGTATTACTAAAACCTATTCATTTGAGCCTTTGCAAAAAAAAGATTATTTTTTATCATCCATAAGATGAAACAACTCACCTTTGTCCCAATAAATGCAGATGTGTGATGACATGCTGAAACGCACAGCACTCTGGTATGAGTGATTGCGTTACTGTTTTAGGTGTTGGTTCCGATTGCAAAATATTTCATGTTAACTTCACTTGAATGTGGCCTGACGTCTCAAGGAGGGGCTGAAGAACGTCATATATAAAGCACAATAAACGTAGATCCTGAATCTAACAGCAAACGACAACACAGCAGTATCTCATGGACGGTAAGCTTCAGTTATTTTACTATTCATAGTTGTGTTTGTAAAGAATTTATTGCTTTAATATTTTCTATGCATGTCATTTAATTTTAACAGATTATTGCTGCTATCATTTTTAGATATTTTTTTTTATAATAGTTGTTTATAAACGAATAATTGCTATTAATTTGAAATTTCTATGATCTACATAAACATTTTATGGTCAGTAAAAAAGGTTTTCAGCTGCCTCACAAATAATTTGACATTTGCTCATTTTTGTACAGAGTTGAAGCTTCGAAATGTCCACCTGCAGCAGGTCCAGAACCAGATCCGGCACAAGACTGATGGTCTGAGCTCCAGCACTCTGGTGCTGCGCAGAGGACAGCCCTTCACCATCCTCATCAACTATGATGGACGCCCATTCGATCCACTGAAGGATAAACTGGTCTTCCGGATTGTTCTAGGTATGTTTGTGCGAGTGCTAAATAAACGTGCAGCCTCATCTCACTCTCTCTCCATTACGATTCATCAGTAAATAATCATATTTTCCAAATGCAGTTATTCAAATCGCTTAGAATCAGCATGAATCTGTGCATTGTGAAAGGAATTCAATTTATTCATTTATAAATCTTTAATATGTATATAATATATACATATAAACCTGGATGAACGCATTCAGTTTATTAGTAGCCTACCATTAAATAAATCTTACCTGTTTCAGTATGACTGACAAATATGCATCACATTAGGTTTATTAGTTTGTTCATTTTAATAATGTGTAATTCAAATAAATGGAAATTTTATATGCAAACCAAATGCATAAATCTTAAATTTAGGCCTAAATGTTTTTTTGAGTGAATCCTGCTTAATTGTGCTCATGAACTGAAAGCAAAAAAAGTGATCGTAAGATGTACTATATATATATATATATAAAATATATTTTATAAGGTAATTTATTCATCCCATAATAAAGCATTGCAATTGATGTAATGTTTTTTTTTTTTAAAATATATATTGTATAAAAATAAAAATATATATGTATAATTTTGGTTTATTCCAATACATGCAAATAAAAAAAGTATTGGTAGAACTTTATTTTACCGTCCTGTTCCCCATGTACATACTATGTACTTATTATAGTAAAACTGCAATATGGGTAATAGGCTACTAATGTCACATTATATGTTTTGTCATCACCTGCCTACGTCACTCATTTGTTTTCACGGACACTAATCACGTTCAGCTGTGCACTCATCAGTCACCATCATTAACACCTGTATATATGTTCAGTTCTGTTTCAGTTCAGTGTCCGGTATTGTTTAAGTGTGTGTTGCTATGCGTTTGCCTTTCTGTTGGATCTGTTGAATAAACCTTTTGAATAGAATCATATACATCTTCCTCATCTGTCTGCCAGCAACCACCCGTGACAACTTACACTGAACCTACACATAAACCTAACCTGAACACATGTAGTTACCTTATATATCCCTGTACTTTCTTAGGTAAGTACACATAAGTGCACGTACTATAAAATAAAGTGCAACCAAAGTATTTTGAGTGTAGGACAGATTGTCGTATGGCTTCTATAGACGTATACACTATTGCTTAACAGCTTAGAACACATAGTAAGTCGGTCTTGAAAGGTTATTGATAAAAATGAATTCCTTTATGGGGAAACTGAATATTATTTTTGTGTTTAAGTCTGAACCCCACCGTGTTCACCGCAGGGCCGCTGACTGTGGAGGTGCCGGTCTCTGTGTCTGGACAACCTTCTCCGTCTCAGTGGAGTGCCATTCTGGAGGGGAGCGTACCAGGCCGTACGCTGACCGTATCACTGTATAGCCCTGCATCTTCCTCAGTAGGAGTCTATACACTTCACCTGAGAGTCGAGACCCGCGGGAGCATCAAATCCCATGTGCTCGGACAGTTCACGCTCCTCTGCAACCCCTGGTGCCAAGGTGAGCAGGAGGAAGAACTGTAAATGAACAATAGTATGTACCTGTATGAGTTTCTGTGTTCTGTTAAACACAAAAGAAGATATTTTGCTAAACAGGTGCTGGTCCCCATTGACTTCTATAGATTTTATTTTTTTTTCATACTATGGAGGTTAATGGGGTCCAGCAACTGTTTGGTTACTAACTTTCTTCAAATTATCTTCTTTTGTGTTCAACATAACGAAAAAACGTACACATTCAAGTCACTATGATATTCTGGTCTCTAGATAGGCTATCATAAGTCTGAAGGCTTAGAAATGTATCTCCTCAACAACACACATCATTTGAGAAATCATAATTACGTTCGGCAGTCAATAAGCGATGAGAAAAAAAACACGCAAGGGTTTATCTTGTCGTCCGCAAAAGATCGCTGTGAAAGTACTGTGCCTACCCCCACCTCTGACGCGTCGACCTCCACCACAAAATGAAGCAGCTCTTGAGGTTGGTAAATGCCGCTTCTGCAGCATTAGACCACCTGAACGCCATTCCGGTGGAGGTCAAGGCGGTCAGAGGAGCGGCTAGTTGGCTGAAATTACGAATAAAACGTCGGAAAAAATTGGCGAATCCCAGGAACCTCTGCAGAGCCTTAGGGGAATCTGGAATTGGCCAATCAACCACAGCCTTAACCTTGTCAGGATCCATGCGCACTCCCTCGGACGAGACGATGTACCCCAAAACCGGAACTGACTGTGCATGAAACGCGCACTTCTCCGCCTTGACAAAAAGCCCATTCTCGAGCAACCTCTGGAGCACTCGCCTGACATGTTGAAAGTGTTCCTGGACAGAAGAAGAAAATATTAATGTCATCCAGGTAGACATATATGAACTGGTCGACCATATCTCTCAACACGTCGTTGACAAGTGCTTGGAAAACGGCAGGGGATTTGGACAGGCCAAAAGGCATAACCAAATATTCAAAGTGCCCCCTGGGGGTATTAAACGCCGGTTTCCACTCATCCCCCTTCTTATGCAGACCAAATGATAAGCGTTGCGTAAGTCCAGTTTCGTGAAAAGAGACGCTCCCTGCAACCGCTCGAAGGCTGAAGACATCAGCGGCAAGGGATAAGTATTCTTTACCGTGATGTTGTTCAGCCCTCGGTAATCAATGCATGGTCGCAGAGAGCCATCCTTCTTCCCTACGAAGAAGAACTCCGCGCCCGCGGGAGACGAAGAAGGACGAATGATCCCGGCTGCCAGAGAATCAGAAATATATTTCTACATGACCTCCCTTTGTGGGACAGTAAGCGAATATAATTTGCCCTTAGGCGGAGACGTACCTGGCAGTAAATCTATGGCACAGTCATAGGGACGGTGCTGAGGGAGAGGAGCAGCCTGGGACTTACTGAACACTTCCTTCAGGTCGAGATACTCCTGTGGCACGTTTGACAGGTTCACTGGTTCCTCCTGCTACACAGAACGAGAGACAGAGGAACAAGCAGACACAAGACACGAGGCATAACAATGATCACTCCATGCCGAGACAGAGTTCTGACCCCATCCTATCTTGGGCTCCGGAATTCTATGGAATAGTTGGAGACGGTTCTGTTGTCCTGGCGAAGGTCGGCTAGTTTGCGGTCAAACACTTGTCTCATCTCCTCCCTGAGTGCATGGAACGAGGAACAGCAGGGATGTTGGTTCTCCCACACCGCCGTTGGTTGGGTGGATCGTGGGGAACGGGCGGCGGGGGTGGCGCAGTGTGCAATCTCAATTGTTGTAGTTGAGAGGTGAGCTCGGACACCTGCGTTACCAGAGCCTGTATAGCCCAACCAGTAGCAACTATCTGTTCGTCCTGCCGGTCCATTCGAATACTGTTGTTATCGAGAAATTCCTGTAGATCGGGATAACTCGCTGAATCCATCCTTGGTCAGATTGTTCTGTCAGTGACTGTCATGAAAAGGCAAAAAGATCCAATTGCGAGTGAACAATAATGTTTATTGACAAAGCAGAAACAGATAGAGAAGCTGGTCAGAGTCGTCGTGGGCAGAGATGGAGATGAACTCGGTAACGCAGGGACGCAATGGGCAAATAGAAGTCCCGGCAGAAACAGCAGATCCTCCAGGAAGCACAGGAGACGAGAACAAACAAACCAGGAACGAAGTCTCAGGAAAAAGCACTGAAGGCACGGAAAGCTTCCCAGGAGAGCCTCAACGATCTGACAAAAGACAGGACGAAACCACAGACAATAAATAGGAAGCCGACATGAGATTCAGCTGCCGCTGATCAGCTCATCAGTAGCGGTAATGAGCCACGCCCACAAACACACACACAGAGCGAGGACGAGTCAGTGAACCCATGAACCGTGACAGAACCATTTCTGATTATTATCAGTGTTGAAAACAGTTGAGCTGCTTCAGAGTTTGTGGAAACTTGCATTTTCAGAATTCTTTGATGAATAGAAAGTTCAAAAGAACAGCATTTATTTGAAATAGAAATCTTTTGCAACATTATTGATGTTTAATGTCACTTCTGATCAATTTAATGTGTCCTCTCTGAATAAAAGTATTCATTTATTGAACGGTATAGTGTAATATGTTGAATAGTGATGTCTTTCATTTGATAGAACTTCACCTACATACGTACAAAACCCTTAGCTGTGGTAAAATCACTGTAATGCACGGCTTATTGCTTTCATTTATTGTCATTATACCAAACTCACCCTCTTCTGTTATTCTGCAGCTGATTCTGTGTTCCTGCAGTCGGAGGATCTGAGGAATGAATACATCAGGAATGACTTCGGCCTGCTGTTTAAAGGCAGCCCCGGGAACGTCGACTCCAGACCCTGGTCTTTCGATCAGGTGAGACATTTGACTGTTGAATCTGAAGGCACACTGAAAAAGCTTCTCATTAACACCTGACACACATGTGTTTTCAGTATGAAAAAGGAATACTGGACATCTGTATGAAGCTGCTGCAGTTGAGTCCTCAATCTCAAGCGGACGCGAGGAAAGATCTTGTGAACCGCAGCAGTCCGGTGTACATCGGGCGTGTGATCTCAGCTATGGTGAGGAGGATCTCCTCTCATTCTCTGCTCTCCACTCACTCTCTCCATGTGCTCATGTAGTCTCTCTGTCTTTCTCATCAGGTGAACTGTCAGGATGATAAAGGGGTGTTGATGGGGAACTGGTCAGGAAACTACAGCGATGGTGTAAACCCCTCCACGTGGTCCGGCAGCGCAGATATTCTCTGGAAGTGGTCAGAAACACAATTCAGCCCTGTGAAATACGGACAGTGCTGGGTGTTTGCTGCTGTCATGTGTACAGGTGCGACCAGTATGAGTTCTTACACTACCGTTAGAACGTTTGGGGTCAGATTATTATTAAAAAATAAACAAATAAATATTAATTTTTTTAGCAAGGATGCATTAAATTGATCAAAAGTGGCAGTATATTTATAATGTTTCAAATAAATGCTGTTCTATTCATATTCTATTCTATGTGTAGCAGCACAACTGTTTTCAACATTGATAATAATCATAAATGTTTCTTGAACAGCAAATCAGCATATAAGAATGATTTCTGAAGGATCATGTGACACTGGAGACTGGAGTAATGATGCTGAAAATTCAGCTTTGATCACAGGAATAAATTACATTTCACAATATATTCAAATAGAAAACAGCTATTTTAAAATGCTATAATATCTCACTGTTTTTACTGTATCTCACTCTTTACTTTGATCAAATAAATGCTGCCTTGATGAACATTAGAGGCTTCTTTTAAAAACATAAAAAAATCTTACCGACCCCAAACTTTCGAATGGTGTATCTGTATGTCCTTTAAAGTTTAAATTTACCCAAAAATCTCACAAACCGGTATGCTGTAATTTTCTGTGAAACACAAAAGGAGATGTTAGGAAGAAAGTTCAAGCTGCTCTTTTTCATACAGTGAAAATGGACGGTGATTTATACAGCCAAGCTCCAAAAGAGCCAATGGCTTTGTGTTTCTCAGTTTGTGTTGAGTAAAATAATCTGTGTTTGGGGTGTGTAATTGTTATGTTTTTGGGTGAAGTATTCCTTTAATGGGTCACTGGTAATTG
Organism: Rutilus rutilus; assembly: GCF_951802725.1. Taxonomy (NCBI): domain Eukaryota; kingdom Metazoa; phylum Chordata; class Actinopteri; order Cypriniformes; family Leuciscidae; genus Rutilus; species Rutilus rutilus. The sequence goes on along the minus strand of NC_140217.1, from coordinate 3,353,420 downwards.
AATTAGTGCTGTTGATGATCGATATATAAAATGCATTTGTTTGTGTCACAGTAATGAGAGCCCTCGGCATTCCAACTCGAGTGGTCACCAACTTTAACTCCGCTCACGACACAAACGCAAACATGGTGATTGAGGAATTTTACTCGGAGAAGGGGGAAAAGCTGCCCATCGGTCGGGATAGCATCTGGTGAGTTACGCCTTGAAAGCTAAAAAGTCTTCTCATTATAGTTATGTTGCTAAAACATTCACTACTTTTCAAAAGTCTGGGGTCGGAAAGATTTCTAAATGTTTTTGAAAGAAGTCTCTTCCAGTGCTGCATTTATTTGATCAAAAGTACAGTACATAACAGTGAAATATTCTTACAATTTAGAATAACTGTTTTCTATTTGATTATGTTTTAAACTGTAATTTATTCCTGTGATCAAAGCTGAATTTTCATTATTACTCCAGTCTTCAGTGTCACATGATCCTTCAGAAATCATTCTCATTGATTTGCTGCTTCATATTTTTGTGAAAACTGTGATAGAACCGTGAATAGAAATCTTTGAAACATGTCTTTACTGTCACTTTTGATCAATTTAATGCATCCTTGCTGATTAAAAGTATTCATTTCCTCCTCCAAAAAAATCTAAACTATGTACTTATTTTTATGTGTGAAGTCTTTTATTGTGTTTCTTTAGGCTCTGCTCCTTATTAGGATGCAGTGCCTTTACAAATAAACCTGAATTGATTGAGGTTGAAATGAATTGTTCAGTGTTTTTAATCTGACAAAATGTGAGTTAAAAGTGTTTGGCCTTTTTCAGGAACTTCCACGTGTGGGTGGAGAGTTGGATGAAGAGGCCTGATCTGGATGGAGATTATGACGGCTGGCAGGTTCTTGACCCCACGCCGCAAGAGACAAGCTCCGGTCAGTCAATGCTAATGCATATAGAAAACTCAAATGCTTTTTATCCCTGCATGCGAAAAAGACCAATTGCTACCAATTGATATGATGCTATTGATGCTAAAACATAAACTGAATCTGTCACAGGAATGTACCGCTGTGGTCCTGCTGCTGTGAAAGCCGTTAATGAGCAGAAGGTGAGCGCGCCATACGATGTGCCGTTCGTTTACGCAGAAGTCAATGCAGATTTGCGTAGAATAATCATCAGAGATGGGAAGATATTAGCATCCAGCGTTGACAAAGACATAGTCGGAACCCTGATCTGCACCAAACGTCCCGGTCCAGCCATGCTCATGCAGGACATCACGTCAGAATACAAAACTGAGATGGGTAAGAGAAACACTGAGAATTAATAAGAAAAATACTTACTGTTCAATAGATTTTTATACAAAAAACAACAACTGATTTCTTTCACATTTAGATAAAATGCCAATTATGTTCAGAAGTGATGGTAAGTCATTTTATCTTTCCATTTTTTTAAGAAGTGTGTAATTCATCTGATGTTAAACAAGACTTTAAGGAAATATTTTAAAATAAACTCAACATCAACCAAAGTCTAGTTTAATAATATTTGTTGTGTTTTTTATGCTTTTTAACAAAGAAAGAAAAAGAAAATTACAATAAATAAATTTTTTTTAACATATTACCAGATATCATGATGAGATCAAAAGCATTTCTTACTCTCTGAAAACAATTGTGTATGCTCACACCAAGATTAAATATATATATTTAATATATTTATCCTCATATTTTAATGTTTTATCTACGTATACAATTCTGATGATATTTTTATTTAGATATTTATAAAAAATATTTTTTTGTAATATTCCTTTCCAGCTCGAGGTGGTGGAGGTACTGCTGAAAGATTCGGTAGGTTTTAGCATTTGGCTTTTCTTCCCACATTAATACTGCTCTTTGATTGTTTAATATATCAAGTGATTATTCATGTCTTTTCATGCAGTTCCTCAGGGCATTAATAGATATCAAGATGAGAAAAGTATTTCTTACTCTCTGAACACAATTGTGTATGCTCACACCAAGATAAACAGAAATAATAATAAAAAAGAAATAAATGTAAAAAAAAAATATATATATATATATATAAATAAAAATATATACAAAAGTAATCACAGTTATAATAATAATAATAAAAAATAAGTAGCCAAAAGTGATGTTGAGTTTATAGGAAAAATGTCAGCCCTTTTTTTAAATTGGAATACAAATTTGTTAAAGATTTTGTTAGCATATATTGCGTTGTTGTGCTTGGAGTCCATAGTTTTATTTGGGACAGTAACGCAATGAAACATGCCAAATTCTGCAGCCATAAGTTTTGGCCAGGCTGTCAAAGAAAACAATTATAAACACATGCACAAAACAAGAGAGAACCAACAAAATATGAATAACTGGTTATGTTGTAGTCAATGCATGCTTTTTCCCGTCTCAGCCTTTTGTTTTCTATGCATTTTTCTGAATAGAAATCTAAAACTGTAGCTGTAGTTCGCAAATAATTTTGTCAGATAAATACCATTACCAAGTTTTTTTCTTCCCTCATATTTTGATGTTTTAATCAAAGCTTGTAGGGTCGTTATCTAAGTATGCAATTTCATCCCGATAATTTTTTTTTTTTTATATTTAATTTTTTTTGTAATTCATCTTCATTTTAAAAATACTCTCTTCCAGCTCAAAGTGGTGAAGGTGCTAATGGAAGAGGCGGTAGGTTTTAGCATTTGGTTTTTCTTCCCACATTAATAATGCTCTTTGATTGTTTGAGTGATATAACAGTGATTTTTCATGTCTTTGCATGCAGTTCTTCAGGGCATTGGAGTTTCTCTCCAGCTTGTGAAAGCACCTGTAGTCGGAGAAAACCTTTCTTTCATCGTCAAAATCACTAACAACATGGCAATTCCAAAACTGCTGAGACAACGCGTGAACGCTCAGAACAAAGAGTACAACCGCGATCCCACTGGAACCTTCTGGGAGACTTATGATGATCTGACGATCGGCCCGAATGAAAGTAAGAATTCTGCAACCCATATTAAAATGCTTAAACTGAGTTAAAATGTACTTAGGACTAGTTGTTTTCCACAGTTACTCTGCTGTAGGGGTAGCCTGACTACGTCAGACTTCCTCCAACATTAACATCTTCTCCTCAATGCATGTTTAACCAATAGTACCTACCTAGATTGTACATTAGGATACTTTAATATCTCTATTAAGTTCACCACCATTCATTTCAGTTTCATAAGCTGTCAGATGAGACCAAACATGGCATAGTTACATATTAGAACACACCAGTAAATAAACAGTATGTAGTTGAAAGCATATGTCCTGTGAAGCAAATGGTACAGACGTGTCATTGAGGTGCAAGCGACTCTGTCTCTCCCGACAGAACCATCCTGTGCCTGGAGTGTCCCAACAGTCCTCAATCAGCGTATTGATGAAACCCTTGCACTAGATAGGCTTTAGCATACTGTGATGATGAAGGCCATTGTGCCACGCTTAATTCACTATGAATTTAATTCAATATGTATACCTTTTAATGGATTTTTGAAGTACTATGGCAGTAATGAGTTCTGCCCATATTTGCTCAGCCCTACACAATCAACTCCATGATTCCTGTCTGTTGTACTCCACCAGCTGTGACTGTAGAACACGAGATCTCCTTCAACAAGTACATGCTGAATGAGGCTATGGAGGATTGCCTGGTTAACCTGGCTGTGGTTATAGAGGATGTGAAGACTCAGGAGAGAGTGCTGGCGTCAGAAGAGTTTAACATCAGCAGCCCTGCCCTCAATATACAGGTAATGGTGGCCCATCATACAGGCCTACATTCCTTTTTTTCAATTTAAAAGAATTATCGGTATCGGCGAAAATGTCCATATCAGTGATTCCATATATATATATATATATATATATATATATATATATATATATATATTATGAATCACCGATATGAACATTTTTGCCGATACCGATAATTCTTTTAAATTTCTAAGCCGATAACCGGTATATTGGCCGATAAATTAAACATTTTATATAATTTTTGAGAGCCTGATTACAAAAACAAAAGTCTCACCATTAAAAGCAATGTCCCAAGCACACAATTATAATTTTCTGATTATAATTTTATGTAGCCGATATGCCAGACTTGCGCTGCACATGTTGCACTTTACTGTATTTTCCTTATTTGTAATGATTCTAGTCATATTTTGAGCAATTCTAAACCATAATGGCGAACAGTGCGCATCTGAAGCGTCTCAGCTGTTGGAAATAATCCATTATTTATCGGCTTTAATATATCGGCCAACTTTTCTTATCAGGACGAAAATAATAACCCTAAAAATTGACATATATCGGCCGATACCAGTATGGTGGCTGATATATCATGCATATATATAATTTAGAGCTCCTTTCATGGACAAAAAAGAGCCTCAATTGCAAATGCAGTTTCATGTTGACTTTAAGAAACAACACAATGTTTGTTTTGAGACTATAAAAAACAACCTGATAACAGTTTAATTTAAACACGCGCATCACTCCAAGATCATAGGATATTATAAAAATAGATTTTTGGCATAATTGAATTCACAAGTAATAAAAGAAATAAAGCATTTTAATAAGAACCCTGTGTTTTCTTCCAGATTCAGAACGAGTCCTCGGTCATCATTAACACACAGCAAGTTGCCACGGTAACCTTTACCAACCCGTTCAACGTTGCAGTGAGCGGTGACCTCATCGTAGCGGGTTCAGGACTCTTGGAGGAGAAGGTTCAGATGAGGTACGTGAAGTGTTTCATTTCAGTTTTTAGAGTGATCGATCACCAAATAAATGCACAAAAATAACCATGTAATTCAGTTAAATTAATGTTTTCGAAAAGGTTTTTCAAACACACCCCCCGTCTGCCATTGGTCAGACAAACAGATAGCTCCGCCCCAAACACACACTATTGGTTGATACAGTGTGTTGGGCTGATGCTCAAACATGTAAAACATGTAATTGTAAAAATGTACCTTGGTGACCATAATACCATAGTGACTTTACTTAGATAAATAATACAATAGTAATCATTTAAAAATATTTTTAATTTTATTTTGATTTAAGAATCACTGTTTATACGTATAGTAACTTTGGGATTTTAGCACACACATGATTCCCATGGTAAATTTAGCTCACATACCTGACTCTGAAGGGCGTCTAACAGTCGAGTACATAATATCTGTAAAGTGGGTGGGGTTGTTCCTGACATTTGTGACATCTTTATCTTGTTTGTCTTTGACATCAGTTTCACTGCAGCTGTGTCTATTAAAAGTGTCAGTACACACTTGTCAGCCTGCATTTCAGAAGCACTAAAATCACTGGTTATTTCAGTTTCTCTGTGTGTATTGTGTAATCATATGCATAACACAGAAACTTTAGTGTACATTAATCTGTGTGTTAAACCTGCAAATTTGCCCAATTATACAATATAAACTCTGAGATTTAAAGTAGTGGACCAACAGAATTAAAGTTAATCTATCTTAAATGTAAGTTAAATCAAAATTATGCTTTAAATGCAAGTTTAAGTTTGCTGCAACAGAATTATTATATAAGCCTTGATTTAATCTAGATTTAAGATGAATCCTTATTGTTGTTTTGTGTAAATCATTAACCCTAAACATGAGCAGTAGTAATAGTGATTTCCCTGTTTTGAAATATCCTGTTCTTTATATCTCAGGCTTACGATCCAGCCTCGAGAAACCATGAGGAGACCCATCCGTTTCATTCCCAGGATGACGGGAGCCAAGATGCTTCATGCTAGTTTAGAGTTGACACATCGGTCCACCGTCCTCCGTGGATTCAAGACCGTCACTGTTCAAGCAGCTTAGAGGGAAACACCTTACAGATGATTGTGAACACTGGGAGATGATTGCCCAGGTGAAAAGGAAATATATTTAAATTGTGCTTTTTTTGTACATACTTATTCTGGGGTTCATTTGGGAGCCACACTCAGGACCTTCGCGGTCAAAAGTGAAATTGATTTTTCCCCAGTAAAATCAATGTAAAAGTTTTGTTCAATAATATTTTTTCTTTTTTGTATTTTGAGAGAATTTTATTATAATAATTAATATTTATGCAATAATTATGATACATTTTTCCCCATTGAAAAAAAATAAAATAATAATATATATAATTTTCATTATTTTTCAATTAATGCTGTATTTCAGGTTAAAATAGAGACTAGGCCTTTAAAATCCCATTTTTGTCAGATTGGTGCCATCTGGTGAGAGCAGTGCGCGTGAATATCATAGTGTAACCACTAGATGGATGTACAGCTCTCTGTAGAAAGGCTTGCGAATTCCATAGTTGTTTTTGCACATATTTGCTCTTTTTTTTTTTCAGGTTGTGGATTTGAATATGTATTAAGAGATTCTCAAAGACTACTTTTGTCAAGTTTTTTGTTTGTTTGTTTGGTTTAAATGGTAATTTGAAGTGCCAGTTTTACTTTATAATACAGTCAAACCTGAACATTGTGTTGGAAAGAGAACAAATGGAAAGCATTTTGTTACCCATTGTTTTAAAGGGATAGTTCACCCAAAAATGAAAATTCTGTCAGTAATTACTCACCCTCATGTTGTTCCAACCCCGTAAGACCTTCGTTCATCGTCGGAACACAAATTAAGATGTTTTTGATGAAATCTGAGCCATGTCTCACTCCTCCATAGGCTGCTAGGTGGCCCAAACTTGCTGGGCCAGAAAAGTTATTAAAGAGATCGTTAATATAGTCCAAGTGACTACAGTGGCTCAATCTTAAGTATATCAAGCAACGAGAATACTTTTTGTGCGCAAAAACAAACAAAAATAACGACTTTATTCTACTATTCATTTCCTTCTCTCTCGACCTCTAGTTGGTTCGCGTAGTGTTTTTGCGCAGCGCGTCTGTGTTACACGTCACCACGTAGGCTCACTATTGGCCGACGCTGGTCATGTGTGTGAAGCGTGATGACGTGCAACACAGACGCGCAGCGCAAAAACACTACGAGGCCCAGAGAGAAGGAAATGAATAGTCAGAATTTTCATTTTTGGGTGAACTATCCCTTTAATTCTAATTTAATAAAAATGCAATTCATTCAGTCAGTCATAAAAAAAAAAATTATAAACCTTTTATAATAAATATTTTCATTAAATCTATTTTTTGTACAATTCAATGACCAGTAACTCATCTTCAAAAGGCAACAGCAATTATGAACAACAAACTAAAATAACAGCAATAGTATAATTATCAAACAGTCAATGGAAAATAGAGAAATAAAAAAATTAAATAAGTGTTTTAAATATCATCCTAATTATATTTACATATTATGTGCATATTATCATACTAACTGTAATTAGTGTTTGTTGCACATGTCACAGATCACAACTGAGTGTCCCTTGCCAATCGGATGATTGCACTTTGTGCAAATGATGCTTGTTTTTACATCCCTTGGCAAGGGGGACACGAGCGCTCTTCCTAGCTCCTCCAGAAAATGCCTCCTCCTGTAGCTATCCCCCGGTCTCCAAGTGGGATTTATTTCCCTCCAGATCACAAAAGCATTGTAGGCCGAGACATCAATCATGTTGAAGAATACTGTCATGGGCCAGCGAGCCGTCTTCCTCCCACAGGTGTATGATGCAACAATCTGGAAAATCACACACAAGCATACACACACATTTAGTATTACTGCTGTCATCTAGTGACAGTTCAATTCACTTTACGTGCCATTTAGCTTAGGATAGCAGTTATTAACAATGTGTTTATTAAAGTGATTATACACACACACACACACACACACACACACACACACATATACAGTACATATGTGTGTGTGTGTGTGTTTGTGTGTGTGTGTATAAAATAGTATATCATAATATTAAATTCATAATAAATTATCCTTTGGCCCGCCATCTAGTGGTAAAATGTTTTTGTGGCCCGATGCCAAACTTACTTGCTGACCCCTGACCTAGGGTATTTCCTATGAAGGTGTCTATTGTGGTCATGCTAACATGCACTCTCTTCACCTCTGTTGCAAAGATTTAAGGAAATTAGAAGTTGTGCAAAATATTGTATGCCAGGACAACTAGGACAAGTGACTTGCAGCTTTACCAAAAAACAATGAAATAAACAGATTTTTTCATGAATGGCTCAAAGGAAGCACAATTAGACACCTGAAATGGACACGTTGCTAACATTTTCCTACCAAGACTGACCGAATCACCTTTCAATAGGCCTGATTCAAAAATCTTACTACTCTCTTCTTATATATATATATAAGGCATACAAGGCTAATATATTATACATACATGCATACATACATACAAGGCAAATTATGATTAATGATTTGTTTTCTTTTTAAGAATGACTGTACGCTGAGTACAATGTACCTGGTGGTGGGTAATATAATCAAAACCCTTCACAGCCTCAGCTGTTTCAGATGTATGCTCTCTTATAAGCATCCCTTTTAACAATTTAATCTTTGTATTTATCTGTAATTAGAAATGTATATTAGAAAGTAATCTAAAAGGCAATAAGGTTGACAAGCTTGAACAAATATATACACCAATCAACAAACACTACCATAATTGTCTGGTCAGCTCAAGACAAAGTAACTTTATGTTCAAAACATGTTTTTTTTTTCAAACTTTTCAAAGATCATTTACATTATAACAATGAAGCCAAATTGTTCAGGAAATCAGAAATAAATACACAGCTTCATTTTGCAAATAAACAGTAATGTTGTACATGTTATAATGACTAATTGTGTATTTTGCAGATGCACTGGACCATGTTTTATAGTTGTTTTAAGACAGCCAAATGTCTCCACATAGATTTTAAACAGATTTATCAAAGACTTTAGACTTTAACTATATACCCAGTGCTGAAGTTGCTAGAAATCAGTGTCAGCATCATGTTACAGCGGTTAACATCAGTATTCCACGTGTAAATTATATTAGTAAATGCATAGCAGACCTATTCACCTAAGAAAAATCTAAACAGTGAGCAATTTATTTAGGCAACTAAAACTTACCAGTAACTTCTGAGGGCAGTATCTTAACTCTGCTTCGCCTTCGACTTGAAAAGCTTGGCTCTGATTGGTCAAATTGAATGTAGCTGGACTGAAAAAGACGTGCTACTGTCAAAAATACGACTGGCACACACATATTTAGTAATCTTTTTCACCTGGGTGTAACTCTCAACATGAAGTATTTAGCTAGTGGTTTAAAACACCTTTAGAAATTATTGCTTTCAATTTATTGTGTAAACATTTCTTTAATATCACTGTAATTGAATCACTGTGAATTGTGTGCCAAGTTTATATTGGGAAAAGCCTGAAAATAAAGTTTTTTTTTCCATTATATGTCCATGCATTATGCTTGTTTGCAATCTGTCCACATGTATTTGCCACCAGAGGGCAGAATAGTGAAGCCATTCACACCGGAGACTCTCAGGTTCAGTGAGTGCACACTTACTGCAGTGAAAACATATCAAACACTGGCATGTTGAAACACATTACGGTTATTTTAGAAAAAGGCTGACAATTTATCACTAAAGAATATGAGCATTAAATAAAGACCACAGACTACACAAGTCCTTCTTTAACTTGAGGTAGTTTTGTGTCCCATTATGGTTGGATTTTTAGTAAGAAATTTTGACTTATTTTTGTTGCATGTCCTGGAAACATTCGATAGAGCATTCATCTTTCTTTTTTTACTACTTTTTTGCATATATTTTATTTTTCCCACCATTGTCCTAGACCTAGACGGTGTTACAAATATCCAACAGAACTGAAAGCCATAAAACTCACACCCCCAGTTTCACAGACAAGGCTTAAGCTAGCCCCAGTTTAAAATCTGATTTAAGCTGTTTTAACTGAAAGCAACTTGCACTGAAAGCATATCTTAAAATATGTCAGTGCCATTGTTTTGTCTGAAGATGCACAACAGTAATGTTTTTTTTTTTTCAAAAGACAGATCAGATCTTCCCATCAAGGCAATCGTACATCAATAGGCTTGTTTGAGATGCGCCTTGCCTCGCCTGAAATGTAGTCGAGACTAGGCGGCTGCAGTGAGGGGAGGAGTGAAAAGAGTGCAGGCAAGCCGGACAGTTCTCTCTTCTCGCAGTGGATCAGACACCTGTGAGATCATAGGCGGATATCACAGGATTCTCGCTTGTGCTCAGTGTTGCTTATAAACTGGATGTAGCCTAATTTAAGTTCTGTTGTTTTATATGAAAATAAATATAATGAACAAGATACCCAAAGTTATTTAATTCCATTCCAAATATGTGTTTATCAATCATTTTTTTTCTTTAATACAGAGATGTGTTTTTATTTTTTAATAAAAACCCATCATATAACCCATACAGAGATTGCACTGAGTTTGGGAATATTCACACATAATTTATACACATAAAACATAATATCAGAGTTTTATAATAAAACATTTTAAATAAAAAAGAAATGGACACAGCGACCCAACTGGATTCAACGGAGAAAAGTGAAGTCAATTAGAAGCACTCACTTCCTGATGGTCGAGCGTACTGCGCAGACTCAAACTGAGCTTGACGACGTAGATGTGACATGAGCAACCCGTCTGTCTTCTAGTAGCTGTGCCAAGAGAAATCTGAATCATTCCCTTCCGAAACTTGCAGAGACGGAGAGTGTGAGTAGGAGCTGTCCATGAGCTAGGAGCAGGAGAAACTTTTGCTAAGTATTCTGATTAATTATTTTGTCACACATTTTTGCCTCCACGTCCCCCCGATTGCGCGTGAGCTTCTCCTCCTGTCCATTCGGTAATTTCTCTACTGTGCGACAGAGAGTCGCGTGGTTATGACGCAATCATTAGCCTAGTTTTACAAAAACTGCTTCTATGGGGCCATAACGTAAGATACGAGATAATGGAGCCTTTTATACATTTTCGTGTTTCTTTAGAAATAAATAATGGACAAATGGAGTCTTTAAACGCCTCAGATGTAAAGTTATTCGCTGTCAACGTGACGCCAAAATGAATGGGAGTCAATGGAATGCTAACAGCAGGTGATGGTCTGCTAATCAATGGCGGCCCCGGGGAAGCTTCAGTTTTTTCTGAAAGATTACCCCCCTGACTCGGACACATTTCTAACCGGCATGCATCTCACGGTGATCACCGGTGATCGGTTCTGCGCAGATTTTCCTCATCTCAAACAAGCCTATTGAAAAAGCCACAGCGAATGACGTCAACTCAGGTGGACACCAACCGCAATCACATGACAACAAGGGATCGGATCTGCTTTTTTTTCTGCGCCTTAAGAGACCATCGTTTTCCTAGGCTGCGTTCCAGTCCACTTTTAGACACGCACTTGCAAACTTCCCTAAGAACTTCCCCTCGGGGGAATCCCTGCCGCCATTTTGAAGAGCGTTCCACTTCGTGAAGTGGACGAGGGAAGTTTATATGGATAGACCCTCGTTCCCTCGATTTTGTAGCGAGTCTACTTCGTATGTACACCAGCTCCATATACCACAATGCAACACGATTGTGACGTCAACGCATATTGCGTTTAATTTACCCCACCACAAACAACTCTATGATATATTAATTATAGTCGCATCAATTATAGGGCAAATCTGCAGGTTTAACACACAGATTCATGTACACTAAAGTTTCTGTGTTATGCATATGATTACACAATACACACAGAGAAACTGAAATAACCAGTGATTTTAGTGCTTCTGAAAATGCAGGCCGACAAGTGTGTACTGACACTTTTAATAGACACAGCTGCAGTGAAACTGATGTCAAAGACAAACAAGATAAAGATGTCACAAATGTCAGGAACAAACCCACCCACTTTACAGATATTACTGTATGTACTCGACTGTTAGACGCCCTTCAGAGTCAGGTATGTGAGCTAAATACGAGGCCAAGCCTTGCATGCAAATCACTGAAACGCAAGCAGAGATCGTGTGTGATCGGTGGCTCGTCAACACTCCCGTTCATACGGCCACCCTGACTTACAACCAGCATGACACTGCCACCCGTGTCAACCTGCTCAACCAGAGTATGTGGATTTAAGTATCAAAAGGTGCCATCCTCCACCTCGATGATCTGGTATTGTACCATCTTCCGAGTGAAGAGGATCGATCTGAGCTAGAAATCCCATCCTTCTTCAAAAATCACAACTTCACCCTAGATCCAGAACTGGAACTGAGGATTGAGAAAGGGGGGTCCCAGCTAATCGACATTACTCCCATCAACACGGCCCTCCAAGCATCCAAATCATGAGTCACCTGCCATCCTACCATTATGATGACTGTCGTCCGACGATGTCCACACATGAACTTCGTCGGCCGAAAAGGGGGACTGTAGCATCTGGACGAAATCATGATGACTTATTCATTCTAAGCTTCAGAAAGCTTTTAACCTATTGGACTCATTCATATAAATCACAGGCCTAGTGGCAATGAGTCTGGATCAAATTGCCCCGTTGTCACTTTTAGTGGCATGGCAGAGGTTAAACAGAAACACCTCCAAACTCCATCTTGAGCTTCAAAAAGATCTTTATCAAATCAACTCCCCTCCCACGGCAGGCACTGAGGCCAGGTGGCATGGATAGACATCTGAGAGATGCACCAACATACACAAATATTCTTTCCATTTTAACTCATAATATAAGTCATTCCAAAATGTATATGATATATTCCTGTGTGTATGTATGTTTCCCACCTTATATTAGTTGTGTTAGTTAAACTCTAAAAGTTTCCCACTTTCTAGTTGTGTTAGTTAAAACTCTAAACGCTTATATTCAAGTGTAAGAATGTATCTCTACTTTTGTAGGCCTATCTTCCAGACATATCATTCTTGGTACCGAATTAAACCTCTCGATTTGCCTTAGCTAATGATAAATCGTATTATGTTTACCATCCTTTGGAGTAGAAATTACCAATTCTGGACACCATCATAAAACATGAAAATTATGCTGTCGGAAGGAGACAAAGAAACTCTCTCCCGCTAAAAGTTCCCCCAAAATAGGTGTGGACTGAGTCTTCCTTAAAGGGTTAGTTCACCCAAAAATTAAAATTCTGTCAGTAATTACTCACCCTCATGTTGTTCCAACCGCGTAAGACCTTCGTTCATCTTCGGAACACAAATTAAGATATTTTTGATGAAATCTGAGCCATGTTTCACTCCTCCATAGGCTTCCAGTGTGACCGAAACTTGCTGACCCAGAAAAGTTATTAAAGAGATCGTTAGTATAGTCCAAGTGACTCCAGTGGCTCAATCTTAAGTATATCAAGCGACGAGAATACTTTTTGTGCGCAAAACCAAACAAAAATAACAACTTTATTCCACTATTCATTTCCTTCTCTCTCGACCTCTAGTTGGTTCGCGTAGTGTTTTTGCGCAGCGCGTCTGTGTTACACGTCACCACGTAGGCTCACTATTGGCCGACGCCGGTCATGTGTGTGTTGCGTGATGACGTGCAACACAGACGCGCAGCGCAAAAACACTACGAGGCCCAGAGAGAAGGAAATGAAAAGTGGAATAAAGTCGTTATTTTTGTTTGTTTTTGCGCACAAAAAGTATTCTCGTCGCATGATAAACTTAATGTAGTGCCACTGTAGTTACTTGGACTATTTTAACGATGTTTTAATAACTATTCTGGGCCGGTGAGTTTCGGTCACACTGGAAGCCTATGGAGGAGTCAAAATTCTGTCAGATTTCATCAAAAATATCTTAATTTGTGTTCCGAAGATGAACGAAAGACTTATGGTTGGAACAACATGAGGGTGAGTAATTACTGACAGAATTTTCATTTTTGGGTGAACTAACCCTTTAAAGGACAAGATGATGGATCATTGCTATCTCTTTTTATTTAGCCTACATCTTAGTTCTTACTTCTTACGTTTTGTATTGTCTTACGTTTTAGTCTTTCTTCCGTGCTCATTCATTTCTATCTCCGGGAGAAATGGACTTACGCCCGTTTCACACATACTCCGTTTGCAGTGCGTATGCGGTGCGTATTTTTTTCCGTACCCATGTTAACAGGTTAGAGCTTTCACACTGCACACGGTTGCAGTCCGTCGATCCGTTCCAGTTGCGGTGCGTATACAGCAGTGCAGAGATCGTTTCCGCACCGAGTCTATTTTTGCTGTGCTGCAAACGCTGAATTAAAGTGACAGCGCATGTTTCGTGGTCAAAATGAACACATATTGACCTGAAAATGTAGAAATTTCACCATAAATGCGATTAATGAAATAAAATGTAGTAATCTCACCATAAATGTATTTAATTAAATACTACTTTTTCCACAAGACCGGGGTAAAGCAAGGAAAGCTACAATTTACCTCAACAAGGCGACATACAACACTTGTCTCATTCGTGGAGGTAAAAAAAAAAAGTTCTTTGTGACATGCAAGATTTATTGTATTAAAATTTAAATGAAAAAGAAAAGGCATGCAAGTGGGCTGTTTTTGTCAATTTTAAGTTTTAATTTAAAATGTTTGCGATTTAATATGTAGGCTACAAAAATTGTATCACTTGCTTGAGCAACTTAATATAAGTAGAAGTAGGCTATGCATTGAATAATAGGCTGCCGTTGTTTAAATTGTGTTTAAACGTGCATACGTCTATTAAAGAGTGTATGTACAAAGAGAATCGCAATGCTGAGACGTTAAGACCGGGGTAAATCAATGGAAAATACAATTTACCTCAACAAGGCGACATAATGAACAACACTCGTCTCATTCGTGGAGGTGGAAAAGTTATTTGTGACATGCAAGATTTATTATATAAAGATTTAAATTATGCAAGGAAAGGGTATGAGTCTGCTGTTTTTGTCAATTTTACGTTTTAATTTAAAATGTAGGCTTTGCGATTTTAAATAGGCTACATGGTAAAATATTTTACCACTTGCTTGAGCAACTTAATATATAATTATATAGAAGTAATGCATTTAATAATATGTTGTTTAAATTGTGTTTAAACGTGAATACATCTATTAAAGAGTGTAGGCTATATGTATACAAAGAGAATCGCAATGCTGACAAAAAAAAACATTTTTTAAATAAAAGTTGCTGATAACTTCTTGATTTGAAATACAAATTGAGAGTATGTATTTGTGGTAGGCAGACCTTATGCACCAGAGAAACAAGGGCGCCGCCATCTTTGGAAAATTGTCTTTTAACTTCCGTTTTGCGGTCGCTCTGTATATAAATATGGCATTTCTGTCCAGGAGTAATTAGCTTTTTAAGTGGATTTACTTAATGTAAAGTAAACGAAAGTTATCATGAGGACTGTAATGTTTAAAGCAGATGACTTAACAAATGTAAATCGACCGGGAAGATTTTAAAACGAGCCGTTCATTAATAAACACGCAAAACGCTGTGAAAATACAGACCGGAAGTCAAAAGACAATGAGCGCAGCGCTGAAAAGGGGCGGAGCTACATAAGGTCTATAGCCAGCAGCGGATCAGTTACGCACTGCAAACGCAGCATGTGAAAGCACTATTGCGCGTGCTGCTCCTGCACTGCATACGCACTGCAACACGCACCGCACACGCACTGCACACGGAGTATGTGTGAAACGGGCGTTAGCCTGAATTTCCGGCAACTTTACTTTCAAGTAAACCTTTTGAACTTTACGCTCTCCTGAAGAACAGAACGCTTCAAACTCAGGACCCATGCAGCGAGGATCATCACACACACACACACACACACACACACACACACACACACACGCGCATTCAGCACCAAAGATCCATGCAACTAAGTATTATTTCTATCGAGATTTAGATGCGTTTAAGATTGTTTGCCCCTGCTTTAAGGTGATTTGATTCTTTGCTGGCTCTCAAATGTTAATTGTTTGTAATATTTGCCATTCTGTGATCTACTCTCTCTTTCTTTCTTTTTCGTTATTCTGTTTATGTATTTAAGTATAGTCGTATGCAGTTTCATTTATTAAAACCCATTATTGATTGCTTATGTCTTCTGCTCACCTAACAGTCTCTTATGTGAGATCTTAGCTACAAGCTTTTATATTGAGTACTTTACAGTATAGTAATCTAATAGAAGTTATTCTTCATGACCAGAAATATAACCCTTCTTGAGAGTTGATAAGAAGATCGTACTGTCAGATTATTCGATGTTAAATTAATTCTGTTAAAGGTTATTCTGAACATTGATCTAGCCTATCTATATATTCTTAATAGATTATAATTCGTTGTAATTATATATATATATATATATATATATATATATATATATGTATATGTATATATACCCTTCTTATAATATATTATATATAGCCTATATACCCATGTTTTATGGCTTTTAGTTCTGTTAGATATTTTGACAATGGTGGAAAAAATTTAATATATGCATAAAAATAGAAGAAAAAAAAAGGATGAATGCACTGTCGAACGTTTCCAGGACATGCAGCAAAAATAAGTCAAAATATCTTACTAAAAATCCAACCATGAAGGGACACAAAACTACCTCAAGTTAAAGAAGGACTTGTGTAGTCTGTGGTCTTTATTTAATGCTCATATTCTTCAATGATACATTGTCAGCCTTTTTCTAAAATAACTGTAATGTGTTTCAACATGCCAGTGTTTGATATGTTTTCACTGCAGTAAGTGTGCACTCACTGAACCTGAGAGTCTCCGGTGTGAATGGCTTCACTATTCTGCCCTCTGGTGGCAAATACATGTGGACAGATTGCAAACAAGCATAATGCATGGAAATATAATGAAAAAAACTTTATTTTAAGGCTTTTTCCAATATAAACTCGGCAGTTCAGTTCAGATTGATTCAATTACATTGAAAGAAATTTAAATAGAAAGCAATCATTTCTTCTAGGTGCTTCAAGCCACTAGCTAAGTATTTCATGTTGAGTGTTCACTAGGGCTGAACGATTAATTGCATTTATATATAAGATACGCACAAGATATGAGAAACACAAGATATGAGATATGAGATAGGGCTACGCGCGGTTTGCTTGATGTTACTTTTGTAATGCGCGCCTGCGCGGCTCGCCCGCCGGTATTTTACTTACAAATGTTCTACGAAGGCATCATATGTCTTTTGGAATGCAGTTGGCTTATATATTAAAAATATGAAAATCACCGAAGCTGTTTTCAATTTCAAATTCTCATGCGCGCTTTGCGAAGAGGGTTTGAGCATGCGGCCGTGAGCGACTCCGTCTACGCGGTTAAATGTACTTGCATCTCAAAATGCTTTTATGACGCTAAATAAATGTAACACAGTCAGTTATATCATAATCTTATCATTTCAAAAGAGATGAAAACGTTCAGACAGCCTACTCTTAAATACTGAAAGCACTCTTTGTTTATTCCTTGTAATGTTTTTTTTTTTCCTCTTTGTTATTTGGTTTGAAGCTATATTAGTTAAAATTATTAGGCTAACATGTAATTGTATAAAAAAAATTTATTTATGTGTAATTATTTTTAAAAGTAGGCCTACTTATAATTACATATGTAATTAAATATTTTAAGTTTTATTAATAAGATTAATTAATTAAGAAAAATAAATAAATAGATTGGCTCATGAGGTGCCTAAAGATTCCCATCCCGATTTTACAATGATTTATTGCTTGTTTTTGTTGAATAATAGAAAAGATAAAGAGCTTAAAAAATAATCGTATATTAAATCGCAATCACAATAGTGGTAAAACAAAATCGCAATTAGATTTTTTTCCAAAATCGTTCAGCCCTAAAAGGTGTTTCCCTCTAAGCTGCTTGAACAGTGACGGTCTTGAATCCACGGAGGACGGTGGACTGAGCGGTCAACACCAAACTAGCGTGAAGCATCTTGGCTCCCGTCATCCTGGGAATGAAACGGATGGGCCTCCTCATGGTTTCTCGAGGCTGGATCGTAAGCCTGAGATATAAAGAACAGGACATTTCAAAACAGGGAAATCACTATTACTACTGCTCATGTTTAGGGTTAGTGATTTACACAAAACAACAATAAGGATTCATCTTAAATCTAGATTAAATCAAGGCTTATATAATAATTATGTTGCAGCAAACTTAAACTTGCATTTAAAGCATAATTTTGATTCAATTTACATTTAAGATAGATTAACTTTAATTCTGTTGGTCCACTACTTTAAATCTCAGAGTTTATATTGTATAATTGGGCAAATCTGCAGGTTTAACACACAGATTAATGTACACTAAAGTTTCTGTGTTATGCATATGATTACACAATACACACAGAGAAACTGAAATAACCAGTGATTTTAGTGCTTCTGAAATGCAGGCCGACAAGTGTGTACTGACACTTTTAATAGACACAGCTGCAGTGAAACTGATGTCAAAGACAAACAAGATAAAGATGTCACAAATGTCAGGAACAACTTTAATTACTTTTTAAATGATTACTATTGTATTATTTATCTAAGTAAAGTCACTATGGTATTATGGTCACCATGGTAAATTTTTACAATTTAGTTTGAGCATCAGCCCAACACACTGTATCAACCAATAGTGTGTGTCTGGGACGGAGCTATCTGTTTGACTGACCAATGGCAGACGGGGCTGTGAAAATTAAAACAGTAATTTAACTGAATTACATGGTTATTTTTGTGCATTTATTTGGTGATCGATCACTCTAAAAACTGAAATGAAACACTTCACGTACCTCATCTGAACCTTCTCCTCCAAGAGTCCTGAACCCGCTACGATGAGGTCACCGCTCACTGCAACGTTGAACGGGTTGGTAAAGGTTACCGTGGCAACTTGCTGTGTGTTAATGATGACCGAGGACTCGTTCTGAATCTGGAAGAAAACACAGGGTTCTTATTAAAATGCTTTATTTCTTTTATTACTTCTGAATTCAATTATGCCAAAAATCTATTTTCATAATATCCTATGATCTTGGAGTGATGCACGTGTTTACAAAAAATAATCTGAAAAAACAAATATTGTGTTGTTTCTTAAAGTCAACATAAAAACTGCATTTGCAACCCATTGTATAATGAGGCTCTTTTTTGTCCATGAAATGATGGAGCTATACTTGACTCTTCTTAGGAGCATATAAAACAAAAACAGCTCCTTATATATATATATATATATATATATATAAAAAAATGAATGCAGCCTAACATTGTAATAGTTACAGTGAGGAAAATAAGTATTTGAACACCCTGCTATTTTGCAAGTTCTCCCACTTAGAAATCATGGAGGGGTCTGAAATTGTCATCGTAGGTGCATGTCCACTGTGAGAGACATAATCTAAAAAAAAAAAAAATCCAGAAATCACAATATATGATTTTTTAACTATTTATTTGTACGATACAGCTGCAAATAAGTATTTGAACACCTGTCTATCAGCTAGAATTCTGACCCTCAAAGACCTGTTAGTCTGCCTTTAAAATGTCCACCTCCACTCCATTTATTATCCTAAATTAGATGCACCTGTTTGAGGTCGTTAGCTGCATAAAGACACCTGTCCACCCCATACAATCAGTAAGAATCCAACTACTAACATGGCCAAGACCAAAGAGCTGTCCAAAGACACTAGAGACAAAATTGTACACCTCCACAAGGCTGGAAAGGGCTACGGGGAAATTGCCAAGCAGCTTGGTGAAAAAAGGTCCACTGTTGGAGCAATCATTAGAAAATAGAAGAAGCTAAACATGACTGTCAATCTCCCTCGGACTGGGGCTCCATGCAAGATCTCACCTCGTGGGGTCTCAATGATCCTAAGAAAGGTGAGAAATCAGCCCAGAACTACACGGGAGGAGCTGGTCAATGACCTAAAAAGAGCTGGGACCACCGTTTCCAAGGTTACTGTTGGTAATACACTAAGACATCATGGTTTGAAATCATGCATGGCACGGAAGGTTCCCCTGCTTAAACCAGCACATGTCAAGGCCCGTCTTAAGTTTGCCAATGACCATTTGGATGATCCAGAGGAGTCATGGGAGAAAGTCATGTGGTCAGATGAGACCAAAATAGAACTTTTTGGTCATAATTCCACTAAACGTGTTTGGAGGAAGAAGAATGATGAGTACCATCCCAAGAACACCATCCCTACTGTGAAGCATGGGGGATGGTAATATCATGCTTTGGGGGTGTTTTTCTGCACATGGGACAGGGCGACTGCACTGTATTAAGGAGAGGATGACCGGGGCCATGTAGTGTGAGATTTTGGGGAACAACCTCCTTCCCTCAGTTAGAGCATTGAAGATGGGTCGAGGCTGGGTCTTCCAACATGACAATGACCCGAAGCACACAGCCAGGATAACCAAGGAGTGGCTCTGTAAGAAGCATATCAAGGTTCTGGCGTGGCCTAGCCAGTCTCCAGACCTAAACCCAATAGAGAATCTTTGGAGGGAGCTCAAACTCCGTGTTTCTCAGCGACAGCCCCGAAACCTGACTGATCTAGAGAAGATCTGTGTGGAGGAGTGGGCCAAAATCCCTCCTGCAGTGTGTGCAAACCTGGTGAAAAACTACAGGAAACGTTTGACCTCTGTAATTGCAAACAAAGGCTACTGTACCAAATATTAACATTGATTTTCTCAGGTGTTCAAATACTTATTTGCAGCTGTATCATACAAATAAATAGTCAAAAAATCATACATTGTGATTTCTGGATTTTTTTTTTAGATTATGTCTCTCACAGTGGACATGCACCTACGATGACAATTTCAGACCCCTCCATGATTTCTAAGTGGGAGAACTTGCAAAATAGCAGGGTGTTCAAATACTTATTTTCCTCACTGTATAAACAAAGGTTTATTTTATTTCAGATTAACATTTGAGGGAAGCAATTTTATTCATAATGTCGAAATAAAACCGACGTACTTTATTTGACGGTCATTCATGGCACATTCATGTTTCTCCTGGTTTCCACGTCAGCGCTGTTTGATCCGTTAATAACGAAGGAATGTTTCTCACTAGATCTCGCAGCGATGTTATTACTTCAGTGGCGAATTCAAATGCTTTCTTTACTGGATTTCTTAGCGCTGTGTATTACCAGAGAATGTCTAATAAGGGGAGAACTTCCACTCTCAGTAAACTTCCGGCTTCTGAACTGGTTGCAGTTCCACTCTGGTTCCATATGAGGGCGCTCACAGGACGAGTGCAGAATGAATGGAGGTTTATGGCACTATACCCCTCAAAATCCACCAGAGATACTGCTTTACAGCAATCCTTCAGTCACTTTGGTGCTTTCGCGCTCTGCACTTTCTTTTCTCTCGAGGCATCGACAACACAGCTGACACAGGGAAATACACGTGCTAGAAGAGTTTTTGTTTTGTTGTTTTAAAAGACCACGCCGAAAATACACACACACACACACACACACACACACGATGCCATCAAGCAGTATCTCTGGTCGTAATCAGTCCTTCACTGACCAATCAGCGTTCATTAATCATCAATATAATATATATATATTAGGGATGCACGATATATCAGGCACCATATCGGTATCGGATGATATATGTAAATTTTTTGTGTTATTATTTTGTCCCGATAAGAAAAGTTGGCCGATATATTAAAGCCGATAAATAATGGATTATTTCCTACAGCTGAGATGCTTCAGATGCGCACTGTTCGCCATTATGGTTTAAAATGGCTGGAAATATGACTAGAATCATTACAAATAAGGAAAATACAAACATGGGTAGCGCAAGTCTATCATATCAGCTAAATAAAATTATGAGAATATCATAATTGTGTGCTTGGGACATGGCTTTTAATGGTGAGACTTTTGTTTTTGTAATCAGGCTCTCAGAAATGATATAAAAATTGTGATTTTTCGGCCAATATACCGGTTATCGGCTTAGAAATATAAAAAATTAGCGGTTATCGGTCACGGATAAAAATGTTCATATCGGTGCATCCCGGTGCGCATATATATATATATATATATAATGTATATGATGGGCCACCAATACCTGTATATTGAGGGCAGGGCTGCTGATGTTAACCTCTTCTGAAGCCAGCACTCTCTCCTGAGACTTCACATCCTCTATAACCACAGCCAGGTTAACCAGGCAATCCTCCATAGCCTCATTCAACATGCACTCGTAGAAGGAGATCTCGTGTTCTACAGTCACAGCTGGTGGAGTACAATAGACATGAATCATGGAGTTGATTGCGCAATTCCTAATGAATCATTTCAATACATACTTAACAGCCGAAATTAACTCTGTTCACATCATTAAATTATTTTCCTTTTATCACTGTAAAGCTGCTTTGAAAATATCTGTATCATATAAAGCGCTATATAAATAAAGGTGACTTTACGTAATTCTTCCCAGTCTGTCAGTAACGCTCTGTTTAGTTCCTGTCTCTATGAAGCCCCTCCTTCTGAAAAGCACACTGTGCTCTGATTGGTCGGCTGGATCAGTGTGTTGTGATTGGTCGAGCGCTTTAAGCGTGTTTGGGAAATGTCCCGCTCTTACCATAACCGCCAGTTTCAACACACTACTAACTAACTCAGCCAGGCCCCGCCCCTTTATTCTGCGAATTAATTATTTAAATGAGGAATATTGTGACGTGTTTGTCCCCGGAAGAAACTCAAGACTACGTTTCAGGGAGTTCAGAAACACTGACACTGATATAGAGAAGAACTCACGCTGGAGGGACTTTGTGCCTTGCAACATTACACACTAAAGAAAGATGAACATGTAAAAAAGCATCATAGGTCCTCTTTTTTTTTTTATGTAAACAGTATGTAGTGTGCATTCCATGAAAAACCGTGTCAGACAGAAGTACGTTACATTTTAGTCACATGATGCATGCGAGTGCTGTCCAGTTAACTTAAAAAAAGGAAGGTGTTTTTTTTCAATTTCAAATGTAATTGAATAATTTAATGTAATGTAATATAATGTAAATTATTTTGATTATTTCAATCGTGATATTATATTTCTGCCAAATCGCCCACCGCTACAGCAGAGTAAATGTGGAAAACAACTAGTCCTAAGTACATTTTAACTCATTTTAAGCATTTTAATATCGGTTGCAGAATTCTTACTTTCATTCGGGCCGATCGTCAGATCATCATAAGTCTCCCAGAAGGTTCCAGTGGGATCGCGGTTGTACTCTTTGTTCTGAGCGTTCACGTATTTCCTCAGCAGTTTTGGAATTGCCATGTTGTTAGTGATTATGACGTTGAAAGAAAGGTTTTCTCCGACTACTGCAGGTGTTTCCGGAAGCTGGAGACAAACTCCAACGCTCTGAAGAACTGCTTAAAAAGACATGAAAAATCACTGTTATATCACTCAAACAATCAAATAGCATTATTATGTGGGAAGAAAAAACAAATGCTAAAACGTACCGCCTCTTCCATTAGCACCTTCACCACTTCGAGCTGGAAGAGAGTATTTTTAAAATGAAGATGAATTACAAAAAAAATATATCAATATAAAAAAAAAAAAATAGCTGCATAAAATTGCATACTTAGATAACGACCCTACAAGCTTGATTAAAACATCAAAATATGAAAAAAGTCAAACTACAGCTACAGTTTTAGTTTTCTGTTCAGAAAAATGCATAGAAAACAAAAGGCTGAGACGGGAAAAAGCATGCATTGACTACAACATAACCAGTAATTAATATTTTGTTGGTTCTCTCTTGTTTTGTGCATGTGTTTATAATTGTTTTCTTTGACAGCCTGGCCAAAACTTATGGCTGCAGAATTTGGCATGTTTCATTGCGTTACTGTCCCAAATAAAACTATGGACTCCAAGCACAACAACGCAATATATGCTAACAAAATCTTTAACAAATTTGTATTCCAATTTTAAAAAAGGGCTGACAATTTTCCTATAGACTCAACATCACTTTTGGCTACTTATTTTATTATTATTATTATTATTATTATTGTGATTACTTGTATATTTTTTGCATTTATTTCTTTTTGTTATTATTTCTGTTTATCTTGGTGTGAGCATACACAATTGTGTTTAGAGAGTAAGAAATACTTTTCTCATCTTGATATCTATTAATGCCCTGAGGAACTGCATGAAAAGACATGAATAATCACTTGTTATATTAAACAATCAAAGAGCAGTATTAATGTGGGAAGAAAAGCCAAATGCTAAAACCTACCGGATCTTTCAATACCACATCGAGCTGGAAGAGAATATTACAAAAAAAGATTTAAATATAATAAATCATAAATATGAAAATAAATATATCACAATTGTATACGTAGATAAAACATCAAAATATGAGGATAAATATATATATTTTTTTTTAATCTTGGTGTGAGCATACACAATTGTATTCAGAGAGTAAGAAAAATGTCCTGGTTGCGTATGCAACCCACCGTTCCCTGAAGGAGGGAACGGAGAACGTAGACGACGTCGATCACGCTACGGAGCCTATCTTCTTCGAGCATGCTTGAATGAGCCCATGTGCGCAATGGCGACGTGAATTGCATCACACGCTCCTCCCCGCGAGACGGGTATAAATACGGAAGCGGATGCAAGCACCATCTGTTTTTCGCTGAGGAGCTGAGCGTAACTCGGAGTCAGCAGTGGTCCAGCTATAGTGGCAAAGGGACTACGTCCTCTGTTCCCTCCTTCAGGGAACGGTGGGTTGCATACGCAACCAGGACATTCCCTTTCAGTCGAGAACGTCAGATGTAGTCGACGTCGACTGAATGGGATCTTAACCCTGGAAAACGCCACTAGAGCTGCCACCTTCCAGTGCCTAGACAAAAGCCTGCTGAACCTCCCGCATCTTGAGGCGGTGATAGGACAGGGCTTAGACCAGGGAAGTCACGGCTGTTCCGCAAGAAGGGACGCTACGGAAGCCACATCCAGCCCGAAGGGGGGAATCGTGAGAGATACACATATGGACTGGGCGAAATGTCGGGCAGCACAACATATGGGAAAGACACGGGCTCACCGCAGGGAGCCGTACCGTGGAAAAATACACATATGGGATCGCCGAAGGGATCACAAAATATGGACCCAGCCTAACACAAGTTCTACCAACGCATACGAGGTGTAGGCCCAGCATCGGACGCTCCGCCACGTCCGAGCCACAGGGGGTATGGAGGAGCTCAACAGGGTTCTGCCAAAGGGGAACTCAACTGGAGCAAGATGGCGCACATATTCAGTCCATAGGAGGGGAATGGCGCAGCAAGCCGACACATCGAGTGGGGCTTATGGTGTTAACTGGCTTCTATGTGAAGAGAGCACACGGGAAGCAACCGGCTCGACACGTAAGCTATAGAATCTAGCAAACGTGTTAGGTGTCGCCCAGCCCGCAGCTCTACAAACATCTGTAAGCAAGGCACCTTGCGCCAACGCCCAGGAGGCGGCTACACTCCGAGTGGAGTGAGCTCGCAATCCCGGGGGACAAGGTACACCTTGGGACTCATATGCCACAATGATGGCATCCACTATCCAGTGGGCCAACCTCTGCTTTGAGACAGCCTTTCCCTTCTGCTGGCCTCCATAACAGATGAAGAGCTGATCTGAGGTCCTGAGGCTTTGTGTTCTGTCAACATATATCCGTAGGGAACGGACTGGACAGAGAAAAGCCAGGGCTGGGTCTGCCTCCTCCAGGGGCAGCGCTTGCAGGTTCACCACTTGGTACCGAAAGGGAGTGGTAGGAACCTTGGGCATGTATCCCAAACTCCAGGCACGATTCGTTGACGGAAAATGCATGCAGGTTCCCTACCCTCTTGATGGAGGTCAAAGTGAGCAGGAGAACTGTTTTCAAAGACAGGACTTTTAACTCAGCTGCTTGTAGTGGCTCAAAGGGACATCTCTGCAGTGCAGTTAAAACCAGAGACAAGTCCCAAGAGGATATAGAGGGGGGACGAGGTGGATTTAATCTCCTTGCACCCCTCAGGAACCTGACGATCAGGTCATGCTTTCCAACGGATCTCCCATCCACTGCATCGTGATGTGCGGCAATAGAGGCAACATACACTTTGAGGGTGGAGGGAGACAGCCCTCGCTCCAACCCCTCTTGCAGGAAAGAAAGCACGGCGGGGATCAAGCAATTTCGGGGGTCTTCTTGGTGAGAAGAACACAGTTAACGAATAGGTTCCACTTCAAGGCATATGCGTGCCTCGTAGAGGGCGCTCTCGCAGAAGTGATGGTGTCTACGACTGACTGTGGTAGATCACCTAGAGTCCTCCCTCAGAGGTATGGGCCAGGGAGGGGCTGTCGAGAGGAGTATGAGTTCGGGGAACCAGGACCGGTCGGGCCAATAAGGGGCGACTAGCAAGACTTACTCCTCTTCCTCCCTGACTTTGCAAAATGTGCAATATGGCGCTCCTGGACCACCAGGGTGGACATCGCTAACCCCATCACGCAAGCCGCAACGCTTGTGCTCCGGAGAGCCAAGTCAGTTGCGGTGCGGAGCTCACTGGTGAGCGCACGGCCTAGACTACCCTCGTGCATGTCCATGAGTGCTTTGGCCTGGTAGACCTGAAGCAACGCCAGGGCATACAAAGAGGAAGTGGCTTGCCCACAGGCTCTGTACGCTCTGTCTGTAAGAACAGACGAGCGACCACAGGCCTGAGGGGGGAAATTAAGATCTCCCGCCCAGGCCGCAGCAGCCGCCGGGTGCAGGTGCGCCGCGACATACCGCTCGACTGGGGGAATAGCCTCGAAACCCTTCACCGCTCCTCCGTCAAGGGTAGTGAGGGGGGGAAAACTCTCCAGGTCGCTTCCGGCAGTAAAAGGTGCCATCCACGATCTAGTAAGCTCTCCATGCACTTCGGGAAAGAAGGGCACTGGGTCGGCGGGCTGAGAACCAGCACGGCCCGCCCCGAGATACCAATCATCCAACCGAGACTGAGCGGGACACGGTGGAGGGTTCCACTCGAGCCCGACAGCCTCGGCGGCCCGTGTCAGCATAGCTGACAACTGAGGATCTGGCTCAGGCAACGTTACACTCCCCGAAGGGGATAACGCAGCCGAGTCGTCATTTCCAAAGATCAGCTCACCCTCCAATGCTGCGATCGGCATCCTGTCCTCTGGGGGAGCCGCGAGTGAGACATCTGGTCGGTTCATTACAGAGGGACCAGTGCTCTCAACAGGGGGCTCCACCGGTATCGGTGTGATAGAGGAGTGAGGAGCCCACAGGGAATGGTTACCGGGCGGAAACTCCATCACTGATCACCCATCCCACACGGCACCCTGGGGTGGGGCGTGGTAATGGGGACTGCACCTTCGCGGACAAAGGCGAGTCTTGATCTCAACACCGAGACAGTCATATTCCCGCAATTGGAACATGAACCGTCCACAAAAGCTGCCTCAGCGTGCTGAACCCCCAAACACGTGACGTAGCAATCGTGACACGCACGGGCAGAATGACATCTTAAAAAAGACGCAAACTTTGTGTTTGCTCTTTCAGGAAGTGAGAAACCTCTCACCAGTGCCGGAGCACCCAGGGGAATGATCGCTGCAACACTGACAGGGATGGTGCAGCCTGTACCAGTGAAGCAATCACTCTTCTCGCCCTCAACCGGCCGTCAGACAAACAAACACAAATAGAAATGTGATGCTGTTAGAACAGCAGTTTAGTCCTCAAAGAGCTCGCGACCACCACTGCTCGTGCTGTAGAAACACCAGCCAGGGAGAGACTTCCTGAAGAAGCACCGACACACTCGCTCGTTGTAGAAAACAACACTCTTCAGAGATTTTGTCATAGAGAACGATCGGCTCCGAAGCGAAAGACAGATGGTGTATGCATCCGCTTCCGTATTTATACCCGTCTCGTGGGGCGGAGCGCGTGATGCAATTCACGTCGCCATTGCGCGCATTGGCTCGTTCAAGAATGCTCGAAGAAGATAGGCTCCCTAGCGTGATCCCTTTCAGTCGAGAACGTCAGACGTAGTCTACTCTCAAATAATCTCATCATGATATCTGGTGATATGTTTATTTTTTTATCTCTCGTTAAAAAGCATAGAAAAAACTAAAAATATTATTAAACTAGACTTTGGTTGATGTTGAGTTTATTTTAAAATATTTCCTCAAAGTCTTGTTTAACATCAACCATTATTTGTTATATTTTGCTGATGCTGCTGATAGTAGATTTATTACACACTTCATCTTAAAAAATAGATGACTTACCACTTCCGCTCATAGGATCGGATCAATCGTTTTTTTTATATATATATATAAAAATCTATTGAACAGTAAGTATTTTTCTTATTCTTTCTCAGTGTTTCTCTTACCCATCTCAGTTTTGTATTCTGACGTGATGTTTTGCATTTTCATGGCTCCGGGACGTTTGCTGCAGATCAGGGTTCCGACTTTGTCTTTGTCAACGCTGGTTGTTAATATCTTCCCATCTCTGATGATTATTTTACGCACATCTGCATTGACTTCTGCGTAAACGAACGGCACATCGTATGGCGCGCTCACCTTCTGCTCATGAACGGCTTTCACAGCAGCAGGACCACAGCGGTACGTTCCTGTGACAGATTCAGTTTATATTTTAGCATCAACAGCATCATATCAATTGGTAGCAATTGGTCTTTTTCGCATGCAGGGATAAAAAGCATTTGAGTTTTCTATATGCATTAGCATTGACTGACTGTCGCTTCTCTCTTGCGGCGTGGGGTCAAGAACCTGCCAGCCATCATAATCTCCATCCAGATCAGGCCTCTTCATCCAACTCTCCACCCACACATGGAAGTTCCTGAAAAAGCCCAAACACTTTTAACTCACATTTTGTCAGATTAAAAACACTGAAACAATTCATTTCAACCACAATCAATTCAGGTTTATTTGTAAAGGCACTGCATCCTAATAAGGAGCAGAGCCTAAAGAAACACAATAAAAGACTTCACACATAAAAATAAGTACATTTCAAAAGTTTAGGGTCAGAAAGTTTTGTTTATTGGAGGGGAAGAAATTAATACTTTTAGTCAGCAAGGATGCATTAAATTGATCAAAAGCGACAGTAAAGACATTTATAATGTTACAAAAGATTTCTATTCCAAATAAATGCTTTCTGATAAAAGAATCCTGCAAAAAAATTATCACG
The DNA here is from genome assembly GCF_951802725.1 of Rutilus rutilus. Taxonomy (NCBI): domain Eukaryota; kingdom Metazoa; phylum Chordata; class Actinopteri; order Cypriniformes; family Leuciscidae; genus Rutilus; species Rutilus rutilus. The sequence continues at coordinate 3,324,488 of NC_140217.1, read as the reverse complement.
GTTTTCACAAAAATATGAAGCAGCAAATCATTATATTAGAATGATTTCTGAAGGATCATGTGACACTGAAGACTGGAGTAATGATGCTGAAAATTCAGCTTTGGTCACAGGAATAAATTACATTTAAAAACATAATCAAATAGAAAAAAGCTATTTTAAATTGTAAGAATATTTCACTGTTATGTACTGTATTTTTGATCAAATAAATGCAGCATTGGTGAGCAGAAGAGACTTCTTTCAAAAACATTTAAAATATTTCCGACCCCAGACTTTTGAAAAGTAGTGAATGTTTTAGCAACATAACTATAATAAGAAGACTTTTTAGCTTTCAAGGTGTAACTCACCAGATGCTATCATCACCGATGGGCAGCTTTTCCCCCTTCTCCGAGTAATATTCCTCAATCACCATGTTCGCGTTTGTGTCGTGAGCGGAGTTAAAGTTGGTGACCACTCGAGTTGGAATGCCGAGGGCTCTCATTACTGTGACACAAACAAATGCATTTTATATATCGATCATCAACAGCACTAATTCAATTACCAGTGACCCATTAAAGGAATACTTCACCCAAAAACATAACAATTACACACCCCAAACACAGATTATTTTACTCAACACAATCTGAGAAACACAAAGCCATTGGCTCTCTTGGAGCTTGGCTGTATAAATCACCGTCCATTTCCACTGTATGAAAAAGAGCAGCTTGAACTTTCTTCCTAACATCTCCTTTTGTGTTTCACAGAAAATTACAGCATACCGGTTTGTGAGATTTTTGGGTAAATTTAAACTTTAAAGGACATACAGATACACCATTCGAAAGTTTGGGGTCGGTAAGATTTATTTATGTTTTTAAAAGAAGCCTCTAATGTTCATCAAGGCAGCATTTATTTGATCAAAGTAAAGAGTGAGATACAGTAAAAACAGTGATATATTATAGCATTTTAAAATAGCTGTTTTCTATTTGAATATATTGTGAAATGTAATTTATTCCTGTGATCAAAGCTGAATTTTCAGCATCATTACTCCAGTCTTCAGTGTCACATGATCCTTCAGAAATCATTCTTATATGCTGATTTGCTGTTCAAGAAACATTTCTGATCATTATCAATGTTGAAAACAGTTGTGCTGCTTCACATAGAATAGAATAGAATAGAATATGAATAGAACAGCATTTATTTGAAACATTATAAATATACTGCCACTTTTGATCAATTTAATGCATTTAATGCATAAATAAAAATATTCATTTTTTTATTTTTTAATAATAATCTGACCCCAAACGTTCTAACGGTAGTGTAAGAACTCATACTGGTCGCACCTGTACACATGACAGCAGCAAACACCCAGCACTGTCCGTATCTCACAGGGCTGAATTGTGTTTCTGACCACTTCCAGAGAATATCTGCGCTGCCGGACCACGTGCAGGGGTTTACACCATCATTGTAGTTTCCTGACCAGTTCCCCATTAACACCCCTTTATCATCCTGACAGTTCACCTGATGAGAACGACAGAGAGACTACATGAGCACATGGAGAGAGTGAGTGGAGAGCAGAGAATGAGAGGAGATCCTCCTCACCATAGCTGAGATCACACGACTGATGTACACCGGACTGCTGCGGTTCAGAAGATCTTCCCTCACGTCAGCTTGAGATTGAGGACTCAACTGCAGCAACTTCATACAGATGTCCAGTATTCCTTTTTCATACTGAAAACACATGTGTGTCAGGTGTTAAAGGTGCACTGTGTAAGCTTTAGCGGCATCTAGTGGTAAGGTTACAAATAGCAACCACCAGAAGTTACGGTGGCCGACAGGAAAATGTCGTCGTCTGAGATAGCAGAGAGTAGCCAGTTAAGCAATGAGGTTTCTTTACAAAGATAAATCAAGAAATTAGGTTTACTTAATTATTCAGTAAAATGACAGATATGTTATTGTGAAAATTATTGTTACTTGTTCATCATTGTTTCAGTGTTTTGTTCGCTGACTTTAGCTAGCTTCTTTGCACGAAGAACAACATAGTGACGAAACGTGTTTGTCCGTTTAGGGCCACTGTAGAAACATGTCGGCACATTTCAATGTAAGGGGACCCACGGTGTATGTAGATAGAAATGGCTCATTCCAAGGTAATAAAAACATAACGGTTCATTAAAGGGATAATTCACCGCTGGAAAGATAAATGTGTATTTAAATTTGGTCATTTATGTAGTAGAAATGTGAAATTATTTTAGAAGTTGGAGCCTTCTAGACTGAGAAAAGTCAGAAAATGTATTTTTGGCTCATGTGGATGAAAGACAACAACTCCCAGAATGCACTTGCTCCACTGCCACTCCCAAGCCACGCCTACCGGTTACAGAGGGCAGTATCGGAAGAAATGATACAACTGGGCTACTAGCTGACCCGAAACTGAAAAGATGCCGTTTTATCGTGAGATCCCCCTATGGGCGGGTTGAAAACGTGGAACTAGCTCCTACTGGCTGTAGTCTCTCGCCTCTGGACAAAAAAGCCTCCGATGACACAAAAAAATGACGATTACATATATATTATTGTAATCTAACAATACAGAAATCTCTCGTCTCAGGGGGACATGAGGGAGGGAAGCACGGTCACTCGAAAATACTACTGGGTTTCTACTGATACAAAGCTTAATGCTAATCGGTGAAGTATCTTTATACACCACTGAAAACATAGTTATGTATATGATATTGCATTTCTGTCAACAGATCCTCCTAAATATTACACAATGGACCTTTAATGAGAAGCAGTTTTTCAGTGTGCCATCAGTCAACAGTCAAACGTCTCACCTGATCGAAAGACCAGGGTCTGGATTCGATGTTACTCGGGCTGCCTTTAAACAGCAGGCCGATGTCATTCCTGATGTATTCATTCCTCAGATCCTCCGACTGCAGGAACACGGAATCAGCTGCAGAATAACAGAAGAGGGTGAGTTTGGTATAATGACAATAAATGAAAGCAATAAGCCGTGCATTACAGTGATTTTACCACAGCTAAGGGTTCTGTACGTATGTAGGTGAAGTTCTATCAAATGAAAGACATCACTATTCAACATATTATTACACTATACCGTTCAAAAGTTTGGGGTCAGATTTTATTTTTTTAAATAAATGAATACTTTTATTCAGCGAGGACACATTAAATTGATCAGAAGTGACATTAAACATTAATAATGTTGCAAAAGATTTCTATTTCAAATAAATGCTGTTCTTTTGAACTTTCTATTCATCAAAGAATTCTGAAAATGCAAGTTTCCACAAAAATCTGAAGCAGCTCAACTGTTTTCAACACTGATAATAATCAGAAATGGTTCTTGAGCAGATAATCATCGTATTTCAATGATTTCTGAAGGATCATGTGACACTGAAGTTTGGAGTAATGATGCTGAAAATTCAGCTTTGATCACAGGAATAAATTACATTTTACAATATATTCACTATTCGCTATTTTAGATTGTAATAATATTTTACTGTTTTTACTGTATATTTATCACATAACAGTTAGCATAAGACATAAACATTAGAAAATCTTACAGACACCAAACTTATAGACTGTAGTGTATATCAAGTAATATTCTTAAAAATAATATTTTCACCATGTAATATAGTTTATTAGCTGACAGTGTGTATATTAACTTTGACCAAGGCTCAACCAATCAGATTTGATTGGTTGAGCCTTGGTCAAAGTTAATATTCAATTTATATTCATTTATATTCAAATATACAATAATTCCAATGTAAATCTTAGCGTAAGATTATGCCGAGTCCTACAAACATGAATGATTTCTCAAATGATGTGTGTTGTTGAGGAGATACATATCTAGGCTTTAAACTTATGATCTAGAGACCAGAATATCATAGTGACTTGAATGTGTACGTTTCTTCGTTATGTTGAACACAAAAGACATTTTGAAGAATGTTAGTAACCAAACAGTTGCTGGTCCCCATTGACTTCCATAGTATGAAAAAAAAAAAAAAATTAATTCTATAGAAGTCAATGGGGACCAGCAACTGTTCAGCAAAATATTTTCTTTTGTGTTTAACAGAACACAGAAACTCATACAGGTACATACTATTGTTCATTTACAGTTCTTCCCCCTGCTCACCTTGGCACCAGGGGTTGCAGAGGAGCGTGAACTCTCCGAGCACATGGGATTTGATGCTCCCGCGGGTCTCGACTCTCAGGTGAAGTGTATAGACTCCTACTGAGGAAGACGCAGGACTGAACAGTGATACGGTCTGCGAATGGCCTGGTCCGCTCCCCTCCAGAATGGCACTCCACTGAGACGGAGAAGGTTGTCCAGACACAGAGAGCGGCACCTCCTCAGACAGCGGCCCTGCGGTGAACACAGTGGGGTTCAGACTTAAACACAAAAATAGGGCTCTGGAAGTCAAATACTGATCATGTTCTCCATAAAGGAATTCGTTTTTATCAATAACCTTTCAAGACTGACTTACTATAAGCTCTGAGCTGTTAAGCAATAGTGAATACGTGTGTAGAACCCATACGACAATCTGTCCTACACTCAAAATACTTTGGTTGCACTTTATTTTACAGTGCGTGCACTTTTGTGTACTTATCTAAAGAAAAAAGTGCAGGGTAATATAAGGTAACTACATGGTACTAATAACTGAATGTGTTTTAAATACACAAAATCCAGGTTTATATGTATATATATTAAATATTTATAAATTAATCAATTAAATGTCTTTCCTAATGCGCTGATTCTAAGCGATTTGAATAACTGCATTTGGAAAATATGATTATTTACTGATGAATCGTAATGGAGAGAGAGTGAGATGAGGCTGCACGTTTATTTAGCACTCGCACAAACACACAAACATACCTAGAACAATCCGGAAGACCAGTTTATCCTTCAGTGGATCATATGGCCGTCCATCATAGTTGATGAGGATGGTGAAGGGCTGTCCTCTGCGCAGCACCAGAGTGCTGGAGCTCAGACCATCAGTCTTGTGCCGGACCTGGTTCAGGACCTGCTGCAGGTGGACATTTCGAAGCTTCAACTCTGTCGAAAAATGAGCACATGTTAAAATTAAGAAAATGCCTTGCTAGTAAAACAGCACAAATTAAATAAATCTAAATTGAAACTTACCGTCCATGATATACTGCGGTGTTGTCGTTTGCTGTTAGATTCAGGTTCTACATTTATTGTGCTTTATATATGACATTCTTCAGCCCCTCCCTGAGTCGTCAGACCACATTCAAGTGAAGTCAAAATGCTAAATGTTACAATCAGAACCATCAAAAAAAAACATTTATGCAAATCACTCATACCAGAGATTAGCGTTTCAGCGGGTGGATGCATGTGAGGTCACACAATGAGTAATGCACATGCATGTAATCAGACATCTGCTTTTATCGGGACAAAGGTGAGATCACAATCTAAAAAATGCTGAGTTGTTTGATCCTATGGATGATAAAAAAATAAAATCATGTGTTGCACTTAATTTTGATTTATCCAAAGCATTTGATTCTGTGGATCATGGCCTTCTTTTGCAGAGGCTCAAATGTATAGGTTTTAGTAATACAGAGCTGAAGTGGTTTTAAAACTATTTGACTGGAAAAACACAGTATGTGTCAATAATTATAATTCTACTCCTCTAATAATAAAGGCAGGTGTTCCTCAAGGATCTATTTTGGGACCAATTTTATTTTCTATTTATATAAATGAACTTGTTGTAGGATTAGAGCCAGCAAATGTGTACTTTTATGCATGTGTATACAATGGCTCCATGCAAGTGTCCGTACACATCATTTTTGCATTACATTATGATAAATAGATGAGGCCGGGCTCATTTAGAAAAATCGAAATAAAAATTTGACAAAAAATGAATAATTTAAGCAAAATGAATGAATTTAACGAAATGCAACCTTTCTTTTGATTATGAGGTGAAATGTTTTGTTCTTAACTGGTTTTATGATTTAACCTCATAGATGACTAATAATGAGCCATGAAGTGGTATAATAGATTTTTTTTGTGATATTTTCATTGTTGTATAATTGCATAATAAATCTGCATTTTATAAAGACTGAATGGTCTGCATTTACAAAGCCTGAGACTGTGATCTACAGTCATGGAAAGGGCTTGAGATCACACACCCACACTGTGAATATGATGAATATAAGCATCTATCATATAATTTATCATAAAAAGGCAAACGTTTCGGTCACATGCGAGTTTGACATTGAGAAAGGTCGCATGTGACCGAAACGTTTGCCTTTATTTCAGTAAAAGCACTTGATTTTATTTCGCTTTTTGACGTCCTTCGTCTTTTGTGGAGTGTGCGGGCTCTCATTGGAATTTTTTGTCTATGCACCACATATGGACTCATTTTAAGGCACGGTGAGTTCCTAGCTAGCCTACTCTTCATAACATATGCACAAGCACAATAAGCATAAGCATCTAATAAGCATAGGTGACAGTGAGAAAATAAACATTATTATTAGCCCAAAACATTTTTTGTTGCTTTAAATAAATAAAAAGTTAACAAATAACAAATAAAATTATATTTATAAATATAAGAAATATATGTAAACTCGCGCTCGAAGGTCTTAGCGTGTTACTGTCTTTTCTCGTGGCAAAGTATTTTTGATAAAATGCGATACATTTTCTCATATGTATTTTCTCGTTATTTCATCTGACTCCATAAATGAAAAGGTTTTAATGATATCTGCATCATTAAATGTGAGCGAATGTTTGACTATTCCTTTTAACTCTTTAATGAAAATAATGTCAAAGTCAGTTAGAATAATCAAATGTAACAATTTATTATGTCAGGTAAATGTATCATGCCAATTTCATAATCAATTCAAAGATAATCGATACATTTTTTGGAAATGAGACATTTGTACCAGTCGCACTGAGACATTTTCAAATGATACTAAACATGTATAATAGTGATAATTATTCACATTTAACCATTTCGATTCTTGGGTGAGTTTTTGTTGATCTTAGCATGATAGAGAAGGAGTGGGTGATGAGGGGAAGAAATGTAGATTAGGATGATTCGGAGGTGAGACTATCGTCTCGACAGTGCACAAGGGTGAGATCAAATGTTAATTTCCTTTGTTATCTCAGAGAGGAGCTCTCCCTTCCAGTTCTTCCAGTTTTTCCAGTCTTACATATACAGTACCCCCCCCCCCCCACCACACACACACACACACACACAAAAAAAAGGTTTAAGGCAGTTATTTATATCTTTTGCTGTAGTGTGTCAGTAGGAAATATCAGTTTACATTTCCAAACATTCTTTTTGCCATTAATTGTAATAATCCAGTGAGATTTGTGTATGCACAAGGAGTCTGACAACAGCCGGTATGATCTGATCTCACCATCATCGAGTCCGTCTGTGATTACATGAAGAAACAGAAGAAACTGAGACAGACTAAATCCAGAAGAACTGCGGGAACGTCTCCGAGATGCTTGAAGAAACCTTCCTGCAAAGCTACAGTGCTGTGAAAAGCTCTGGCACTTGTGTTAAAATGCTGTAAAGTGAGAATGCTTTCAAAAATAAAATCACAAATTGAATTTATTTATGATTTAACTTCTATTAACTAATTCAAATCAATATATGGTGTAACGACCCTTTGCGTTTAAACCGGCTTTTGTCCAGGTACACTTGCGCATAGTTTTTCAGGGAGCTTTGCAGGAAGGTTTCTTCAAGCGTCTTGGAGACGTTCCCGCAGTTCTTCTGGATTTAGTCTGTCTCAGTTTCTTCTGTTTCTTCATGTAATCACAGACGGACTCGATGATGGTGAGATCAGATCATACTAACTAAATTTCACAACCCAGTTACCTGAAGCAGGATAATATGTGGATAAGATAATACAAATGGAATTGGACGGTTGGTGTTTGACACCATTACAGCTTCCTTGTCTATTTTTATGGCGAGTAACATGTTAAAATAAAATAAAAACTATATCAGGTTATTAAAGTTTGCTTTAGATAAAAGCACTAAAATGGATTCAGGGCTGACTCTGTTTAAAAAAAAAGTTTGCGGAGTAATATAATTTCCTAAACCCAGAATGAATTTAATAAGATATGTTTAAGCGATATACCTGGCATGTGGATCACAGATCTTCATTTGAACTTGTGTTTGATTCTGGAACATAATATTCAGCATAGTGTGTATATGATCTGATCCCAGCGATTGTTGAAAATAAAGATGCAATTTTCACCCACAGTAGGGTTAATTTCATACAGTTTTAATACATATAGTCTTTGGGTAATAAATACATTTCAAACATTATTAATGACTCACGCATATATATTCTGGTACTGGATTTAATTAATTAATACAATAATTATTCCATCAAATCTGCACCAATGTAATGCATGGAAAAAAATTACTCTTGACTATAATGGCAAAAGAAAATTTTACTCTTGAATTTCAACTTAGTAAATTGTGCTTATACTGGCCCTTGCATTTCAATTATTAAAAGTTTTGCAATCAGCAGAAGAATAAAATATATAAAGCGCTTATCAATGCTGTGGTGAGAATCAGGAATAAACTATGGACCCACATGACTAATTATTTACAATTAACAAAATTATGAACATAGTCATTATTTTGTTTCAAGGACTGCGATGTTAAGTTTTATGTAATATGACACCAAAAAGTGCAGCACCAAAACATGCCCAGGTCATATTTTCCCCAAAAACAAGTGAAAAAACGAACTATTTAAATTGCACATAGAAAATGAAGTCTTGACAGGTTTCATGATTCTCACTCCTCAACCATGATGCAAAAATAGGATTTATTTGAAAGGATTTTGTGTTGTTAAATGTACTCATCATGGCAGTATTTGTTGTACTATCAGAAACAGTATCACTTTACAATAATGTTTACAATAATTAATGCATTAAACTAACAATGAGAAATATATTTTTACAGCCTTTATGGACCTTTCTTAATGTTAGTTAATAAAAATGCTCATGTTAGCTCACAGTGCATTAACTAATGTTAACAGATGCTACTTTTAATCTTAAAAAGTAAATGCTAAGGTTAATATTAAGATTAATAAATGCTGTAGACGTATTGTTCACTGTTAGTTCATGCTAACTAATACATTTGTAGGGCTGAGCAAATATGGGCAGAACTCATTACTGCCCTAGTACTTCAAAAAGCCTTTTAAAGGTATACATGTGAATTAAACGTGGCACAATGGCCTTCATCATCACAGTATGCTAAAGCCTATCTAGTGCAAGGGTTTCATCAATACGCTGACTGAGGACTGTTGGGACACTCCAGGCACAGGATGGTTCTGTCGAGAGAGACAGAGTCGTTTGCAGGTCTGTACCATTTGCTTCACAGGACATATGCTTTCAACTACATACTGTTTATTTACTAGTGTGTTCTAATATGTAACTATGCCATGTTTGGTCTCATCTGACAGCTTATGAAACTGAAATGAATGGTGGTGAACTTAATAGAGATATTAAAGTATCCTAATGTACAATCTAGGTACTATTGGTAAAACATGCATTGAGGAGAAGATGTTAATGTTCTTCTCCCCCTCTGGATCTCCACCCATTTGCCTCATCTTTTGGTTTCCAGCTGGTCGGTTTCGGTGTTGGTAGTCCAGTCAAGTTTAACAACGCTTTGCTCAGGTTATAAGAAGGAAAGGTAAGTGTTGATCTTGGAGAAAGGATTTAACCCCGCCACTCCCACACCAGTGCGTAACCTCATAATACAAGAAAGGCTTTTACGGCCTCTTCTGCATTATTTGTTACAACTAAGTTTCTATACAGTATGTTGTTCCATTCTACTGTCTGTATATTTAAACATGTGACTTAATAAATAACTTTGCCTGCTTTGAGAATCTTTCCTTTTATCACTGATTATATGTTGAAAGCTAAAGTGATTATAACTTTCGTTATCTAAATGTTCAGGTTAAATCCTACGTTTTCCTATCAGTTCTAAGAAAGACCTTTACCTTTAAAGAATAAGAGGTTAAAGAGTAACAACAACTTTAATGGAGTCAGATTAATTATATTGGAGTCAGATAAATATTTGAATTATACACGTCATCCTTCAACTGCCTTTTGTTCCGATTATTGGTTCAAAATAGCAGCGAAAGCTTCCAGCCTTACGATTGCGAAATTCCTAATGAATCATTTCAACAAATTTTTGTGGTAGTCAAAATCATGTAGTCCAATACTATCCAGATGGGTGTTATTAGATTCTAAGAAATTTGTTATGCATATGCTAGCTGTGATCAGAAAGGAAAGTGTTACCAGAGAAACTATCTAGCATTGAGAATAAAGGGAATAATAGGAAAACCTCAAAAGTAAAATGTGAGGAGTCTGTGAACGTATAACAGTAATGGAAATATGGGGGGAAATTGCCATAATGGTGATGGTCCTAAAAACAAATTTCTTATATAATCTTAAGAGTCTAGACGATGTGCAAAGTAGTCATTTAGTTCAACATCTAACCATGTCAAGAACAGTCAAGCATCTGCAATTTCTATATGTGCCACAAATAATGTATAGTAATTAAACCCTTCAATCAAACGAAACACAAACTCTAAAGTGGTCTGTTATTTTGTCTAGGTTCTAACACAGGAGCCTAGGTCTGTCCCTGCAGTACCTCAGTTGGTTTTGGGTTTGTTATAGATGAGAAAGTCTGAGATGTCGTGCCATGTGTTGCTGTCGTGGTAGAGGTAGTTCATGGAGGACTGCAGGGAAGGCTGAAGTGTGTGTGGGTGATACTCAAACAACCAGAGCACGACGCCCCACACCAGCGTGGCGAACAGGGGGAACGGGTCTTTCTTCGGCTGCGGGATGAAGCCCTTTTCCACTGCTAGACGAGACAAGGCGAAGAGAATCCGGGACAGCAGGTACATGTTTATCTGAGCAAAACAACAGAAACCAAATAAGAGATGTTATATCACAGCTTGTGAAGTCACACCCAAAATGTGTGAACGTCTTTGCATTAGACACAAAATATCGAAGTGTCATTGTCTAGTGTAGCCTACTGTATCATATTTGTATATATTTAAGGCCTCCAAATGATTAACATGATCAAAACTTCAATCAAATACACAACCAAGTACAATCCTTCTGTCGTCTGATTGATAGTTTAGACTTTTTTAGCAAGTTTAAAGCCTTTTAGAGTAATTGTACAAACGTTCACTTCCAGCTTATGTTTCTCGTGTCTTTTTGCTATGAAAGCTTTACTGATTTCTGTAAAGTAAATGCAAGAATAACTTTGATATTGTTAGTAATACTTACTTGACTGAAGGGACTCAGGTTTACTTGATTATCCAAACAATTTTATTGAGAAAATTCATGTTCAAATGTGATTTGTATATAATTGTATATGCATTATATTCATACAGTACCTGTCAAAAGTTTTTTTTTATGTTTTTGAAAGAGAAGTCTCTTCAGCTCACCAAGACTGCATTTATTAGATCAGAAATACAGCAATATTGTGAAATATTATTTTAAAAAAATTAAATATGTTTTCTATGTGAATATGTTGTAAAATGTAATTTATTCCTGTGATCAAATCTGAATTTTCAGCATCATTACTCCAGTCTTCAGAGTCACAACAAGATCCTTCAGAAATAATTTTAATATGATGATTTGCTGCTCAAGAAACATTTATGATTTGACTTTTCAACTGAAATACGGTCGTTAGGTCTCAATGATAGATCAGATAAGGAACTGAGCTCCACTAACCTGGCTGTTGATGTTGTTATTTTCTCCAAACACCAGCCAGCCTCCGAGACACGCGGCGAGAAAGGAGTGAGACTGCAGGTGTTTGCCCTGGAAGTGCTGCTGAAGAGCCTGAAGGCCTTTATATGTGAACACAAAGCAGGCTAGATTCCTGGAGTGAGTGAACGTGGCCTGAGCGATCGCCCGAAACTTCTCTCTCAGACTGTTGATGAGCAGAGATTATCAAAACCATATAAAAAATTAAATATGTCTTTATTACATACGTGGGGGACCTCAACATGTGCCACATGTGAGTAAAAATTGAGTAAACAAAACTTAACTACGATAACATATGCAGATTAAATTGCTATGTAGACCCTCATTGATGTAATTTAGTGATTCAAAATAAGTCAAAACCAAACCATCAGTGACTGCCATCTATCGATTTCATGATCGATCGGCGCTGATCATGTCCGAGTTCTCCTATTTGTGCACATCCCTAATCAAAATGAAAACCACTTGGCTTAATAAAATGCAAATTACAAATTGATATTATAAATATTTACATTATTATATTTGCCTGCCATTGGCAGATGTGACAAAAACTTATTCTGTAGCTACATTTTGGAAATGTGCTCATTATTATTGACTTGTATTTTAAGCAGAGTAATCCCTCGCACGCTTCAGTTGTGTGTTCAGATTTAGCCATTCACTTCTCTCATTAAATATGATACACAATCTCTGTTTGCTCTGTTATAAATTGAGATTAAAAAGCATTAGCTGCTGTCTGGGGATTACTAATGTTATCCATGTTTCTGCAAAACTGGGTGAGTAACAACCAGGTAACAACATGCTTCTCATAATGTCAGAGGGAAACATTGCAGTACAACGAGAACATTGTACAGTAGCGCCTAACGTAGATAGATAGATAGATAGATAGATAGATAGATAGATAGATAGATAGATAGATAGATAGATAGATAGATAGATAGATAGAAAAATACAGGCCTAAAGTTATAAGTAAAATAATAATTATTATGATTATTATTTTTATTAATTACAAGTGAATTACATCTGAATGAGAGGTGTGACTGACTAGACTAGACCATAGACTGTAAAAAATGCCTAGACAAACATAAACCGTACAGTAGCGCCCTCTCATGCTGACCGTCAGTAATGACAGTTGCAGATCCTACTCGATACTTTTATAATCCTCATTAACCGCTTCTAAATTAAGATGGAACTTATTAAGACCGTAAAATTCTACCTGGATGAATTTTTTTAAATGAAAATGTAGTATATTTGATATATCGCTGTTGTTCCGGGCAATGTAAGCGGAACCGTTAACAGCAGGACTGTTTCCGTGTGTTACAGCGCGAGGTGTCCGTGTTCAAGAAGAGTCATGGCAGCCTCAGATCTCTTCAAAACTTTATTATACACTGTCAACAATCTCCTGCAGCAGCACAAATATAAATCTGCTCTGGCTGTCCTGAAAGGCTTCAGGAATGGAGCTGTGTGAGTCTTTTCAGCGGCATTTTTATTCATGTTTGTTAATAAATGCATGCATGTACATATTTGTGATTCTAACCTTGTTTACATTTTGGACATGAAGCACTTTTGATTATATTTCATCTTGCGTATGGAAAAAGATATAGATACGTTTCTTTTTCACCTTATATAAAATGTTATACTTAAAATGGCAGTAATAGGTATTCATATTGCTGGGTTTAGACATAAGACTAACTGTAAACAAGTAAGTTATTTTAAAACATGTTATTAATTATTTTCTCTGTTTTTCCAGATATGGGGCTAAAATTCGTGCTCCTCATGCCCTAGTGATGACGTTTCTCTTCAGAAGTGGCAGGTGAGGTGAACTTTGACCTTTCAGATTACCAACTCCATGGTTGCTTCTCAATATCTCTCCTCGTCTCCTCGCTCCTCCGTCCTCCATCCTATGACCCGGAAACCGATCGAGCTCAGCCATCTTGAAGGACATCTCAATTCTCTAATTGCACCGTGAGGAGACGTGGATTGAGGAGTGAGGAGCTTCCCGAGGAGTTATGAATGAGGACACACGGGTGTATCCTTGCGGAAGTGTTTTATCGACTAAACATGACGCACGTAAATTCTCCTCCCCCTTCACATCGGTCACAATGATTTTAATTTATACTTCACCTTTGCAGTTTATATATACCACACATCTCTCGTATTTCAACAGGGTATCTTTCTTTATTATTATTTATTCAGAATTTCTTAAATAACCAAACTTTAACAACATAAGGGCAGATCCTTTGAGCGCTGCTGATGACGCTGTGAAGTGACGAATAAACTGACAAACATCCTGACTTATTACAACATATAACATAATAAATATAATAGTATGATATCTCTGCTCATCAACAGTCTGAGAGAGAAGTTTCGGGCGATCGCTCAGGCCACGTTCACTCACTCCAGGAATCTAGCCTGCTTTGTGTTCACATATAAAGGCCTTCAGGCTCTTCAGCAGCACTTCCAGGGCAAACACCTGCAGTCTCACTCCTTTCTCGCCGCGTGTCTCGGAGGCTGGCTGGTGTTTGGAGAAAATAACAACATCAACAGCCAGGTTAGTGGAGCTCAGTTCATTATCTGATCTATCATTGATACCTAACGACCTTATTTCAGTTGAAAAGTCAAATCATAAATGTTTCTTGAGCAGCAAATCATCATATTAGAATTATTTCTAAAGGATCTTGTTGTGACTCTGAAGACTGGAGTAATGATGCTGAAAATTCAGATTTGATCACAGGAATAAATTACATTTTGCAACATATTCACATAGAAAACAGATTTAATTTTTGTATAATATTTCACAATATTGCTGTATATCTGATCTAATAAATGCAGTCTTGGTGAGCAGAAGAGACTTTAAAAAACATTTTAAAAAAGTAATGTTTCCAAACTTTTGACAGGTACTATGAATATCACAGTATATATATTCAAATGCTTGGTTTTATGATCAAAGCTCTGCAGTTTTAAAACATATAATGCAATACAATACAATGATTGAGATTGTTGATTGAGAGATGAACAAATACACCTTCCTCAAAAGCCTGATGGATCATATTTGAGACTCACATTTAAACATGAATTTTCTAAATAAAATTGTTTGGATAATCAAGTAAACCTGAGTCCCTTCAGTCAAGTAAGTATTACTAACAATATCAAAGTTATTCTTGCATTTACTTTACAGAAATCAGTAAAGCTTTCATAGCAAAAAGACACGAGAAACATAAGCTGGAAGTGAACGTTTGTACAATTACTCTAAAAGGCTTTAAACTTGCTAAAAAAAAGTCTAAACTATCAATCAGACGACAGAAGGATTGTACTTGGTTGTGTATTTGATTGAAGTTTTGATCATGTTAATCATTTGGAGGCCTTAAATATATACAAATATGATACAGTAGGCTACACTAGACAATGACACTTCGATATTTTGTGTCTAATGCAAAGACGTTCACACATTTTGGGTGTGACTTCACAAGCTGTGATATAACATCTCTTATTTGGTTTCTGTTGTTTTGCTCAGATAAACATGTACCTGCTGTCCCGGATTCTCTTCGCCTTGTCTCGTCTAGCAGTGGAAAAGGGCTTCATCCCGCAGCCGAAGAAAGACCCGTTCCCCCTGTTCGCCACGCTGGTGTGGGGCGTCGTGCTCTGGTTGTTTGAGTATCACCCACACACACTTCAGCCTTCCCTGCAGTCCTCCATGAACTACCTCTACCACGACAGCAACACATGGCACGACATCTCAGACTTTCTCATCTATAACAAACCCAAAACCAACTGAGGTACTGCAGGGACAGACCTAGGGTCCTGCGTTAGGATCTAGACAAAATAACAGACCACTTTAGAGTTTGTGTTTCGTTTGATTGAAGGGTTTAATTACTATACATTATTTGTGGCACATATATAAATTGCAGATGCTTGACTGTTCTTACATGGTTAGATGTTGAACTAAATGACTACTTTGCACATCGTCTAGACTCTTAAGATTATATTCGCTCCACTTTTACACTCAGATGTACTTGCACTTCATGATAACTGTGATAAACCATCATGTAAAGACAGAAAAAGAACATGTTTATGAATTTCTCAAAAAAAAAAAAAAAAAAAAAACGTTCAGGCCACATTTCACCCGAAAGCAATTATTTTGTGTAAGAAAAACGAAATCTGTTTTTAGGACCATCACCATTATGACAATTTCCCCCCATATTCTCATTACTGTTATACGTTCAGAGACTCCTCACATTTTACTTTTGAGGTTTTCCTATTATTCCCTTTATTCTCAATGCTAGATAGTTTCTCTGGTAACACTTTGCAATAAGGTTTGATCGGTTAACATTAGTTCACTGTATTAGTTAGCATGAACTGACAGCGAACATTCGTCTACGGCATTTATTCATCTTAATATTAAACTTAACATTTACTTTTAAAGATTAAAAGTTACATATTTTAACATTAGTTAATGCACTGTGAGCTAACATGAACATTTTTATTAACTATCATTAAGAAAGGTCCATAAATGCTGTCAAATGTATATTTCTCATTGTTAGTTTCATGCATTAATTATTGTAAACAAATGAGACCTTATTGTAAAGTGATACTGTTTCTGATAGTACAGCAAATACTGCCATGATGAGTACATTTAACAACACAAAATCCTTTCAAATAAATCCTATTTTTGCATCATGGTTGAGGAGTGAGAATCATGAAACCTGCCAAAACTTCATTTTCTATGTGCAATTTAAATAGTTCGTTTTTTCACTTGTTTTTGGGGAAAATATGACCTGGGCATGTTTTGGTGCTGCACTTTTTGGTGTCATACATAAAACTTAACATCGCAGTCCTTGAAACAAAATAATGACTATGTTCATAATTTTGTTAATTGTAAATAATTAGTCATGTGGGTCCATAGTTTATTCCTGATTCTCACCACAGCATTGATAAATTGGTTAAGCGCTTTATATATTTTATTCTTCTGCTGATTGCAAAACTTTTAATAATTGAAATGCAAGGGCCAGTATAAGCACAATTTACTAAGTTGAAATTCAAGAGTAATTTTCTTTTGCCATTTTAGTCAAGAGTAATTTTTTTCCATGCATTACATTGGTGCAGATTTGAAGGGAGAATTAATGTATTAATTGATTAAATTAATTAAATGCCTTCCTGTAGCAAAAACAGTAGAGTGTTGGGACTTACAACGTCAAGGTCATGGGTTCGATTCCCAGGGAAAGCAAGAACTGATAAGAATGTAAAACGTATACCTTGAAATGCAATGTCAGTCGCTTTGGATAAAAGTGTCTGCCAAATGCATAAAATGTAAAACAACTTCCTGTTTCGTAGCGTTAATCGCATACATTAGCACTTAGCCAAGTCAAAATATCTATATCTCACTTCAGATTGGCCCTCTGAGACTTTTTTTGTAGATATTTTCCTGTTTTTCATATTTCCGAATTTCATACCTGTACGTGAAACATAGTGCCAGGGGCTCTTCGTTGGCTCTATCAAGCCAGTTTGCCACACCTACTTCTGAAACCCATATCACACGTACATTTTCCACAGATCCACAGATCAGCAACATTCACCATGGCTTTACTGTAGTAACACTAACTGTAACTATGGAAGTTTGGCAGGAATTGTACAATGCTTTGAAGTACGTCAGTTTTATTTCGACATTATGAATAAAAATTGCTTCCCTCAAATGTAAATCTGAAATAAAATAAACCTTTGTTTATAACTACTACAATATTACATTTCATTTTTTTTTTTTTTCAAGGAGCTGTTTTTGTTTTGTATGCTCCTAAGAAGAGTCAAGTATAGCTCCATCATTGCTCAAAGTAAAAGATGATCATACTTTATGATGTTAGTTTTTATAAATAAAAAATAAAAAAAATAAAAAATAAAGGAAATTTCTCTGGCATTTCTTTCTTTTTGCTGTATCGAAAACGTACCGAACCGTGACACCAGTGTATCGTGTCCAACCGAACCGTGAATTTTGTGAACCGTTACACCCCTAGCAAACACAGGCGTGTTGGAATATATATTTGCGCAGGTGTGTAGTCCTTCTTTACAAATCAACCCTCAACAAACTACTTGTCTGGCCTTAAAAATGTATAATACAGAATTATTTATCGCATCCACGTAGCCACATGGTGACTCGACAACGTTTTATCTATAAAGAGGTAAAGGGAAGGGAAGGAGGCCTTCACACGGGGAGGGACTGGTTGACACTTCAGGTCTGCGCTGTCGTCGTGTCCAGGCGCAGGTCCTTCATCAGATCTGGATATGGCCTGGATCCGGCGGACTGCGGTAAACCTCGGGATAAACAGAGAGGCTAATGTTAGCGTAGACGCCATCCTTCTTATGATGTAAGAAGTACATCAGGATTTATGGGAAGTGTTCCCCGTTCTGGCTGACCTAAACCATGCAGCCTAACACTGAATTAAAGAAGTCTATAATGTGTCATGTGTATACTAGGCCAAAGATATGTGTTTTAGTCTAGAAAAAAAGGTAAGTAGAAAATATTCAGAAATTATGGGAAATTATTGAGCCCAAATTGTACCCTATGGAAAGTCAGCAATATGCTAAGTTTTGTTATAATCACAAATGTATTGATTTATTTATAATCACAAATGTATGTTAAATTACACTGTACACATTTTTTTAATTGGCTGTTTTAAATAAACAAAACAAAAAATGTACTGGCTTATTAAGTCAATAAGACGATAATAGTCAAATTAAAGTCAATAATAAAAGCAAAGCCTTCAGTCCTCAGGGCTGAAATACTTTGAAGGTTAAAATAAAATGTTTTTCCCTTGATGTGTTAATTAAATCATATTAAAAAGTTAAACATTTGGTTTCAGCAGTTCTTGAGAAAAGTACAGATTCTCAAACATAATGTAGGTCATGTCTATAGAAACTTGATTCATTGTTCACTTAATAATTTTAAGCCGTAGGCTGGAAAGAAGCATCCGTGGGATAAAGACTCAGTTGTTTCCTTTCAAAAGCATCAGACACTTTTGGTGTGATTTTAGTTGGACAGTCACGTGTAAAGAGGATCAGTGCTGCTGTTCACTATAGGACTGGTGTTATACATGCCAATGTGTTTAGCAAGGCCAATATAAACTGCTGGATCATCAATAACCTTGTTGAGTCATTTGCAGAAACCTGCATTTTGAGACGGCAAAACTGAAGGTGTATGTTTATATAGGGACGGGCCTCAAACTAGCAACGGTGCCTGCATTAATAAATTGCTTGACACTTCTGTAAATTCTTTAGAAAGTCAATTCCTGTTATTAAATCATGAAAACCATGATGGCCATTCAAAGTTTTAGTAATTTTGTTTGTTTTTTGTTTTACAAATGTCTATATAGCTTTTGATTTCAGTTTTCGTTATTTTAGAACATCAAGTTAAACTAAATGAAAATGAGAAATGTTGCTTTGGCAATAGCTAAAATAAAATAAATATATATATTTTTTTTATATATATATATATATATATATATATAATTTTTATTTAAAGCAACAAAAAATGTGTTGGGCTAATAATAGTCTTTATTTTCTCACTGTCACCTATGCTTATTAGATGCTTTTGCTTATCATGCTTGTGTATGTGTTATTAAATATAATAAAATATATTTTTGCTGTTTATCAGCACATTCTGCATAATATACACTCTTCAGTTCTTATTGCTATCAAAGATATTGAAACAATTTTTTTTTTTTATGGTTTTAGTTTAACTATAATAACCCTGCATTCAGACCACATAATTATAAACTGACACATTTATAATGAATTCTTGCTGACATCTACATACTAACTTCAAAGATATCAAGTTGGATTTTTACAGTTCACAGTCTTTAATTCATGTAAAGTCCTCTTAAATGTTTAATATGTGCAGGGGTTATTTTGTCATATAGAGTATTTCATAATCCTCCTACTGAATGAGTGTGTCCATTTTCCAAAGGACTCAGATAATGACAGAGTAGAGGAGTGATCTGGGTGTCACCAGGCCTGACAGCACCACACCTTCTGCATGGCAGAACTGGTATGCTTATATTCACCATATTCACAGTGTGGGTGTGTGATCTCAAGCCCTTTATGTGACTGTAGATCAGTGTCAGGCTTTGTAAATGCAGACCTTTCAGTCTTTATAGAATACAGATTTATTATGCACTTATACAACAATGAAAATATCACCCCCCAAAAAAAAAAATTCTATTATACCACTTCATGGCTCATTATTAGTCATCTATGAGGGTAAATCAAATGAAACCTGTTAAGAACAAAACATTTCACCTCATAATCAGAAGAAAGATTGCATTTTGTTAATTTTGCTTAAATTAAAGGTGCTGTATGTAACTTTTTCACTCTACTGAAGCATAAAAATACCATAATATGTTTGCATATATTGAAGAAACATGCTAAGTTCACATACTCGTTTCTCTGAAAAACACTTCTACAGCCAGTTATTTTACTTTTAAATGTGTGTTTCCAGGCTGGAATGTTTGTTGTTGTTTTGGTCTGTGATTGACAATTTTCATTGTCCATTGTGCTCGTTTCTGTTGCATGTGCTCAAACTGGCAACCCGTGTGAGCGTCGAGACGAGTAGTATCAAGCTGCAGACTCGGAGCCTGCATCTACAGTCCCGCACCCAGAGTCCCGCATTCTCAGACCCCTCGTTTTTCGAGACAGCGCCTCCTATCAAATTGGATCGGTTAAACATTTGAAGAACTTAAGCCGAAACGTGAGTATCGTCAATTTTATTTAGCGAATCAAACTCATTCGATTTCTTTTTTTAATCAAACTACTTTATAGCTCATCGATACACCAACATATGAATAGTCCATTTAATATTTGTAAAGACAAGTTTGTAACAAAATTTGAGCCGTTAATGTATGTTTTTTCGCCTTTTTTCCCCGAAAATATTTTGATAGCTAATGTAGCCTTTAACCTTGGACTTTTTGTAGACAAGCCATTGTAAAAAATTTTATTAAAATTAGTTGATATTAAAGTAGACCAATTAAATACATTAAGTCTGTTAATATCAAAGAATGTCATCATTAATTATTTAATCAGATTTACCTTTTGACCTTTTTTTAATTACCGGTCTGGACCTTTTCTCCCTAGGTATGCTTGTAATTTGCATTTGCAAAAATTTTTTTTATTTATTATTACACATTATTTTTGACAATGGCATTCATCTTTTATTTTAGTGAAGTCGAGGAATTTGACAGAGCGATTGCAAAAAGAAGGAATTACCAGAAAGTAATTATTTTACCTTGTGCATTTACATTACATTTTACATTTATTCATTTAGCAGACGCTTTTATCCAAAGCGACTTATAAATGAGGAGTTTTTTTAATGCAATTGAAGACGAAAAGTAAAGTCACTAACAATTCTTTCTTCCTTTTTTTTTTTTGCTTTGTCCTGTTTACAGCAATATGATGTTTAGGTGATCGTTAAATAAAGTACAGAATTGTTTATTATCGGTGTTTTGTCTATTCTTATTTGAGTTTTGCTTTGCATTCAAAATATCAAAAAACAGGTTTTGTAATGTTAGCATGGTATAATGTTAATTAGACCATTATAGGTTGAACTGAAAGAAAAATTTGAAATTTGTATCCCTTCCATCAGTAATTTTATTTCAATTACACCCACGCTCAAAAAATAACTACTGGGTAATTTGTTAGTCAGAGAACACAATGAGTTTTTTTTGGCACATGCATTAAGCAGGGAACGCAAATATTTATTTGGATAACTTTAAATAAAACGAGACCGTAATATTGCATCCTATTGTTTTCAATGGCATTTGGATAAGGGTGTTATACGATCTTCGGAACAGCAGGAGGCGCTGTCTCGAAAAACGAGGGGTCTGAGAATGCGGGACTCTGGGTGCGGGACTGTAGATGCAGGCTCCGAGTCTGCAGCTTCATAATATTGGGTCGAGACTGAGGAACAGGCGGCGGGAGAAACGACGATCTCCGATATTTTGAATTGGACTGCAGTACCTATTTCGACCACTAGTTGTCATTCTTACAGACTGCACCTTTAAGCATTTTTTGAAGAATTTGTATTCAGATTTTAATTTTTTCATCCATTTATCATAATGTGATGCAAAAACAAACGAGCAAAAACTGTTTTTTTAAATTGTCATAATACATCCGTGCAATGTTTGTTATACTGCCTTTAGTTTACATTTCCATCTCTGTGTGTAATATTGGCATCTTAAGTAAACTTTTTGGTTTATACAACTGGTATTGTATATGCTAGTACAATATACCGACAAACTTACCCAGTAACGTTAAAGCTTTTAAAATGAAAATTATATCCTTTTTCCTCCTTAAATGATAATTCCGGTATTTAACACTGTGAGTCTATTTTGTAGTTTGTTTTGGATGAACAAGAGTGGTGGACAGAAATTTTGACAATGGTTCCTGTCTCGACTTTTTGACTATTTTAGAATTGCCCATGACCGCTTTAGAATGGGAGTCTATGGCCATGCACAAACATGTCCTTAAAACAACCCTTAACGTTCGTTTTCAAAACTGTGCAACTCACCGAGTGGTTAGTGGTGTTCGTTGATGTTCCAAAACAAGTAGAGTAGCGAAATACAGTTTCTGTCGTGTTTTATTTGGCATTTTGTAAAACCCCGTTGATTTCTGTTGGAGGACTCATTGCTCGTTGATATTACTGCGCTACCGGGAACGGAAAAGACGCTTCAGACTCAAACATCGAGCGGAAGTTTATACGCGGTTGTGAGGTATCTGAAAAAATAGTTCCACTATAGAAAAATAAACAGATTGAAATCATACATTGCGCCGATATATATTTGTTTTTAATCATCAACGAACACCACTAACCACTCGGTGAGTTTCACAGTTTTGAAAACGAACGTTAAGGGTTGTTTTAAGGACATGTTCGTGCATGGCCATGGACTCCCATTCTAAAGCGGTCATGGGCAATTCTAAAATAGTCAAAAAGTCGAGACAGGAACCATTGTCAAAATTTCTTTGTCCCCCACTCTTGTTCATCCAAAACAAACTACAAAATAGACTGAAAGTGTTAAATACCGGAATTATCCTTTAAGCACAGTGAAGTGTGTCATTTTATATAAATTACAATGATGTGTACGGCACTTGAATGGAGCAAGTATACACTTGCATGAAAGTGTACATTTGCTGGCTCTAATCCTACAAGAAGTTCATTTATATAAATAGAAAATAAAATTGGTCCCAAAATAGATCCTTGAGTAGCCTAACACCTGCCTTAGAGGAGTAGAATTATAATTATTTAGACACACTGAGTTCTTCCAGTCAAATAGTAAAAAAACAAAACAAAAAACTGTATTACTAAATACATAGTATCTATAATACTATATACATAAATACTGTATAACTGTATTACAAAAACTTATACATTTTAGCCTTTGCAAAAGAAGACCATGATCCACAGAATCAAATGCAAAATCAAATATAAAGTGCAACACATGATTTTTTTAATTTTTTATCATCTATAAGATGAAACAACTCAGCATTTTTTAGACTGTGATCTCACCTTTGTCCCAATAAAAGCAGATGTCTGATGACATGCATGTGCATTACTCATTGTGTGACTGCACATACTGCATCCACCCGCTGAAACGCACAGCGCTCTAGTGTGATGAGTGATTGCGTTACTGTTTTAGGTGTTGGTTACGATTGCAACATTTTTCAATTGACTTCACTTGAATGTGGCCTGACGTCTCAGGGAGGGGCTGAAGAATGTCATATATAAAGCACAATAAACGTAGAACCTGAATCTAACAGCAAACAACAACACAGCAGTATCTCATGGACGGTAAGCTTCAGTTATTTTACTATTCATGGTTGTGTTTTTAAAGAATTTACTGCTTCAATATTTTCTATGCATGTCATTTTAGTTTTATCAGATTATTGCTGCTATCATGTTTAGATTTTTATAATAGTTTTTTTTATAAATGATTAATTGCTATTAAGTTGAAATTTCTATGATCTACATAATCACTTTATGTTCAGTAATTAGTTATTTTAAATTGTTTCTATTTTTCTATCAAAAATTTTCAGCTGCCTCACAAATAATTTGACATTTACTCATTTTTGTACAGAGTTGAAGCTTCGAAATGTCCACCTGCAGCAGGTCCAGAACCAGATCCGGCACAAGACTGATGGTCTGAGCTCCAGCACTCTGGTGCTGCGCAGAGGACAGCCCTTCACCATCCTCATCAACTATGATGGACGGCCATACGATCCACTGAAGGAAAAACTGGTCTTCCGGATTGTTCAAGGTATGTTTGTGTGTTTGGGCGAGTGCTAAATAAACGTGCAGCCTCATCTCACTCTCTCTCCATTACGATTCATCAGTAAATAATCATATTTTCCAAATGCAGTTATTCAAATCGCTCAGAATCAACATGAATCTGTGCATTAGGAAAGAAATTTAATTTATTCATTTATAAATATTTAATATATATATATATATATATATATATATATATATAAACCTGGATTTTGTGTATTTAAAACACATTCAGTTTATTAGTACCATTAAAGAAATCTTACCTGTTTCAGTATGACTGACAAGTATGCATCACATTAGGTTTAATAGTTTGTTCATTTTAAGAGTGTGTAATTCAAATAGATGGAAACTTTATATGAAAACCAAATGCATAAATCTTAAATTTAGGCCTAAATGTTTTTCGAGTGAATCCTGCTCGATTGTGCTCATGAACTGAAAGCAAAAAAAGTGTTCGTAAGATATACTATATGTATATTACCATTTTTTATTTTATGAGGTAATTTATTCATCCCATAATAAAGCATTGCAATTACATGGCAATGTTTTAGTAAAAAATTATAGAAATCATAAAAATGTATCTATTGACTATAAGTCATTGATAAAAAAAAATATATAATATATATATATAGTATTTTTTTTTGGTTTATTCCAATACATGCAAATAAAAAAAAGGTATTGGTAGCACTTTATTTTACAGTCTTGTTCCCCACATACATACTATACTTATTATAGTAAGTGCAATAACTAGGTATTAACCCTGAACCTACCACTAAACCTAACCTTAACCCATGTAGTTACCATAATTACCCTGTACTTTTTTTTTTAGATAATACATAAGTGCACGTACTGTAAAATAAAGTGCAACCAAAGTATTTTGAGTGTAGGACAGATTGTCGTATGGGTTCTACACACGTATACATTATTGCTTAACAGCTCAGAGCTTATAGTAAGTCAGTCTTGAAAGGTTATTGATAAAAAACTAATTCCTTTATGGAGAACATGATCAGTATTTGACTTCCAGAGCCCTATTTTTGTGTTTAAGTCTGAACCCCACTGTGTTCACCGCAGGGCCGCTGTCTGTGGAGGTGCCGGTCTCTGTGTCTGGACAACCTTCTCCGTCTCAATGGAGTGCCATTCTGGAGAGGAGGGTACCGGACCCGAACGCAGGCCGTACGCAGACCGTATCACTGTTCAGTCCTGCGTCTTCCTCAGTAGGAGTCTATACACTTCACCTGAGAGTCGAGACCCGTGGGAGTGTCAAATCCCATGTGCTCGGACAGTTCACGCTCCTCTGCAACCCCTGGTGCCAAGGTGAGCAGGAGGAAGAACTGTAAATGAACAATAGTATGTACCTGTATGAGTTTCTGTGTTCTGTTAAACACAAAAGAAAATATTTTGCTAAACAGTTGCTGGTCCCCATTGACTTCTATAGAATATTTTTTTTCTTCATACTATGGAAGTCAGTGGGGACCAGAAATGTTTGGTTACT
This sequence comes from Rutilus rutilus, assembly GCF_951802725.1. Lineage (NCBI taxonomy): Eukaryota > Metazoa > Chordata > Actinopteri > Cypriniformes > Leuciscidae > Rutilus > Rutilus rutilus. Next base: position 3,298,952 of record NC_140217.1, on the reverse strand, counting down.
AACATTCTACAAATTATCTTCTTTTGTGTTCAACATAACGACAAAACGTACACATTCGAGTCACTGTGATATTCTGGTCTCTAGATAGGCTATCATAAGACTTAGGGGCTGTTTACACATGGCCACTTCATGCGTTTTCTGTGATCGCATAGCTATCCGATCGTGAAAAGACCAGGTGTAAATGCTCCCTGAAACGCGAGACAGATTTCAATACAATCGCTCAAACCACTTCAGGAGGAGGTCTGAGACACGTTCCAGACGAAACTGGACAAGTGTAAATGCATCTGGTTGTTGAAACCACATATGTAAATTTTACTTCTCCCAAAAATGGTAAAAAATAAATGTGTGAGAGCGTGTTATAGGCTTAATGTCATGTTATAGCCAGATATGACGACACTACTGCAACACGCATCGCCGCAGATGAGCATCTATTCATCAAGCCAACGTGCAAACTATCGCAAATCAAAGTGAAAGTAAGTCGCAGACGCAACACACAATCATCTTCATTAAAGGGGTCATATAATGGTACATGCACTTTTACAAGTTGATTGCACTGAAATGTCTGTTGGCAGTGCCTGTACACAACCATCCTATCATGATAAAAATCCATCCAGTGGTTTTGTTTTAATCTCCTTATATGTTTGACCATCTCTGAAATCAAGCCGTTCGATATTGTGACGTCATAAGATCGTACACCCCTCCCGCTATTGTGATTGACAGCCGTGTTTCAACACAAGACCCGCCCTGAGCAAGCTGTGACAGCCGTCGTCATAGTAGTCCGCCATTGTTGATATGCTGGAGTAGAATAGCGTCTAAGCGATTGTGGTGTTCTGTTCTTAGATGTAATAAGGAACACAGCAGTCATTTGGATGTTCCTAAATCCGAGCCGTTGAAGAAGCAGTGGCTGAGTTTTGTTTTTGAAGCATATGCCCAAAGGATTGACGCTGGGATTCCCTCACGGGGATTCCCCACGATCGTCTGTGCTTTCATGTTTGCGCGAATCATTTCACACCAGACAGCTTCACAAACGAGAAAAAACGGATCGGTACCAACGTGTTCCTGCTGAACCTCCAGAAGATGTGAGTGTAATGTTTTATTAACCTTTATATTAGTATTTATATTAATCTTTGCGAAATTTGCAAACCTTGCTGCAGGCTTCACGATGAATGCGTCTAAGGTTTACACTCAGGGTACATTACGGCATGTTTTCTATGTACGACGTTCTCAATATAATTCATAATCCCACGTTTATAACGAATAACACGTGGTTATTGTGTTAGATACGGTCAGAGAATGTCTAATACGGTGTACCCACAGAACAGAGGGGCGGGGTGAGCAAAGCTCATTATCATTTAAAGACACATGCACTGAAACGGCGTGCTGAAAACAGAGCTGTTTTTGACCAGGTAAAATTAGTGTTTTCTTACAATACTAATGAGAATTTTTAATTAAAGTATATTACAAACTTTTAATTTAGACCCTAAAGAATCATATTAGCTTGTACAAAAATGGCATTATATGACCCCTTTAAAAGTAAAGAGACTAAATGATTTTACCAGGGCTGTTACCGCTCTCTCTTATTGCGGTCTTTGATTTAGAAATGTTAGCTGATGATCAGTAAAATGTAGCTCATATCTGTTGCTTTTGGTAACGTGCCCTCCATTAAATCAATAGGTTACTGTCGTAACCCTGGTTCTCTGAAACATCGAGTGGAGAGATCCACCTATGGGAAGGGCATCCGTACCTGAACTCTGCAGAAGCATCCAATTGCACCAAGTCTGGCTAGACAGACAGAAGCGCGCAGCCAATGCCAGGTAAGGCCCCACTCCCTTACCTGAGGGCATATAATGCCTGCAAGCGCTGCTATTCTCCAGTAAGTATATTCGCTTCTCATGCGGCAAGCGGGGCAAAGCTGGTAGATCTCTCCACTCGATGTTTCAGAGAACCGGGGTTACGATAGTAACCTATTGTTCTCTTTCATCATCTCATGTTGAGATCCACCTATGGGAGAGACATGGACAGCTCCCTGATTGCCCAATACACTCACAGTGAGGTTCTGAAACCCAGAGAAGGACAGTCGCCCCAGGGAGGCGGTGCCTGACACGTCCCATTATTATGAACCTGGAATCCTGATGCACACACAAACTGCTGTGCACATGCAGGACATGAAACATGTATGTGGCACACACACGATAATAACCCCAGCAACACACATGTGCATATACACAGGAAGGAATGGAAATGCATGCTTGGTGACAGGAATGTGCATGGCCTGCCGGCCCATTCACTCCTTATTCTTTACTTCCAATGGGATTGCAGGGAAGGGCTAAGAAGACCCCACCCCTAAAACCGAATGTGCTACCGAGATCCTGGTGACATCCAGCCGGTAGTAACACGCAAAGGTATGAGGAGAAGCCCAACTGGCAGCGGAGCAGATGTCCTGCAGTGACACTCCCCTAAACAAAGCCCAAGAGGCAGCTAAGCCCCTCGTGGAATGCTCTCTGATGTTCCCTGGGGGCTGCACTCCCTTTGATTCATATGCCAAAGCTATAGCATTCACAAGCCAATGTGAGAGGCGTTGCTTAGATATTGGACTCCCTCTATGAGGAGGAGCCCATGAAATAAAGAGCTTTTGGACAAGGGTTCTGGGGCAGGAAGAGAATCCGAAGGACTCGTGGCCCGTGAATGCGGACTCGATGACCCCATCGGCCGAACATCAGGCAGGCCGCTTGTGGGCTTGACGTTCAGGGCCCTGACAGCCAAGGCCGAGGACTTGTAAGCGGCCTGGTGAACTGAGGCAGAAAAACGGTCCATCTTGTTGGGCAAGACCGGCTTAGGTGGAGCGAACAGCCCGCCCTGGGCGGGGTTAAGGTGCCTGGCGATGGAAGGCTCGATAGTGGGGGGGTCACCCATGCCAAGAGCCACCATATCCTTCACCTCAAGGCCCGTGAGACCATGCTTGAAATCGAGCGGGTCGCTCCAATTGTGCCTCGTGCTTCGCGCACGCTGGAAGGACGGGAAATAGTTGTTTCCTCGGACCGGGAGGGGGTCCCGGCACTTTCCCTTCGTAAATGTCCCTCTCCTGATCGGTGGCGCTCTGTGGAGCCGGCAACTCAATGTTGAGGCGAGCGGCCGCTCGCTCACACACTTCCAAGAGGATGGACTGAGGCAAGGCCGCGGGGGCGCTGGCCTGGGGAACGCCAGAGGGCGGGATGGCCTCCTCGTCCTCTGAGACCCCTAGAAGGGCCGCGTGCAGTCTGGGGCTGTGCAGAACCGGCCTGTTCGTTGACGAGCGTGAGGTTGCCCGCGAAGATGTCCTCATCGGGGAATGCAGGATTGGGCTGGTCAGCCCAAATAAGTGAGGTGGCGCCCCGGGAGGCCCCCGGTAGCGCGTCGTCGTCACCATGTCCCCCATCCGAGTCAGAAAGCCGAGCTTGGCGCACTGGGTCGCTGCGACATTAAGACGGCGTCGTAAAAGCTTCTTGGGCAGCATAAGGCAATGACTGCAATTCTCCAGGTTCTCCAAGGCTTCTTGAGCGTGTTTGAGGCCTAAGCAGACCATGCAGAACGAGTGAAGGTCCTTAGCGGCGATGAGCGCACCACACGCGGCTGGGCAGGCCCGTGATAGGCTGTTCCCCAGAGAAGCGGCAGATTTAGACTGCGACATCTCGGTGAAAAACTCCAAAAAATACGTGGCTGGCGGCCGAGGAAGGGGGAGCAGGTGAGAAAGGCGAGAGCGCGGGCGGCTCCAGATGCAGAACACAGCTGAACAGGCTGAAAAAAGCGACTGTCACATCTGGCGGAGGCTGATCAGGCGATATTTCCTCCTGAAGACACGCAAGTGAGCAGCGTAATCCAACTGAACTGTGTGCAGAGATCGCGAGAAGCGAATGTCAACTGGAGAATAGCAGCGCTTGCAGGCATTATATGCCCTCAGGTAAGGGAGTGGGGCCTTACCTGGCATTGGCTTCGCGCTTCTGTCTGTCTAGCCAGACTTGGTGCAATTGGATGCTTCTGCAGAGGTCAGGTACGGATGCCCTTCCCATAGGTGGATCTCGAACACGAGATGATGAAAGAGAACTGCATATTGCGCGGGAATTGGAGATTGCATTTATATCCGTTTTTCAAAAACACATTTATGTGACCGTTTGGAATCGTTTTGATAAATCGGATAGCTATATGATCTGAGAAAACGCATGAAGTGGCCATGCTCAACAAGGCACATAAATTGAGAAATCATTAATGTTTGTAGGACTCGATAAAATAAAATAAAAACGCATAATCGTATGCTAAGATTTACATTGGAATTATTGTATATTTAAATTATTGTATATTATAAATTAATAACTTCTGCTTTAAAATCTGATTGGTTGAGCCTTGGTCAAAGTTAATATACACACTGTCAGCTAATAAACTATATTACATGGTGAAAAGTTTGGTGTCTGTAAGATTTTTTTATGTTTTTGTCTCCTATGCTTAACTCTTATGCATTTATTTGATAAAAAATACAGTAAAAACATTTAAATATTATTACAATCTAGAATAGCTGATTTCTATGTGAATTTATTGTGAAATGTAATTTATTCCTGTGATCAAAGCTGAATTTTCAGCACCATTACTCCAGTCTTAAGTGTCACATGATCCTTCAGAAATCACTCTAATATGATGATTTGCTGCTCAAGAAACATTTCTGATTATTATCAGTGTTGAAAACAGTTGAGCTGCTTCAGAGTTTTGTGGAAACTTTGATGAATATAAAGTTCAAAAGAACAGCATTTATTTGAAATAGAAATCTTTGCAACATTAATAATGTTTATTGTCACTTCTGATCAATTTAATGTGTCCTCGCTGAATAAAAGTATTCATTTATTTAAAAAAAAAATTAATCTGACCCCAAACTTTTGAACGGTATAGTGTAATAATATGTTGAATAGTGATGTCTTTCATTTTATAGAACTTCACCTACATACGTACAAAACCCTTAGCTGTGGTAAAATCACTGTAATGCACGGCTTATTGCTTTCATTTATTGTCATTATACCAAGCTCACCCTCTTCTGTTATTCTGCAGCTGATTCCGTGTTCCTGCAGTCGGAGGATCTGAGGAATGAATACATCAGGAATGACTTCGGCCTGCTGTTTAAAGGCAGCCCCGGGAACGTCGTCTCCAGACCCTGGTCTTTCGATCAGGTGAGATGTTTTTTGTAGCGAGACTATTGAATCTGAAGGCACAGCACTGAAAAAGCTTCTCATTAACACCTGACACACATGTATTTTCAGTATGAAAGAGGAATACTGGACATCTGTATGAAGCTGCTGCAGTTGAGTCCTCAATCTCAAGCGGACGCGAGGAAAGATCTTGTGAACCGCAGCAGTCCGGTGTACATCGGGCGTGTGATCTCAGCTATGGTGAGGAGGATCTCCTCTCATTCTCTGCTCTCCACTCACTCTCTCCATGTGCTCATGTAGTCTCTCTGTCTTTCTCATCAGGTGAACTGTCAGGATGATAAAGGGGTGTTGATGGGGAACTGGTCAGGAAAGTACAGTGATGGTGTAAACCCCTCCACGTGGTCCGGCAGCGCAGATATTCTCTGGAAGTGGTCAGAAACACAATTCAGCCCTGTGAGATACGGACAGTGCTGGGTGTTTGCTGCTGTCATGTGTACAGGTGCGACCAGTATGAGTTCTTACACTACCGTTAGAACGTTTGGGGTCAGATTATTATATACAATTTTATTTTAAATAAATGAATATTTTTATGTAGCAAGGATGCATTAAATTAATTAAAAGTGGCAGTAAAGACATTTAGAATGTTACAAAATATTTCTGTTTCAAATAAACAATGTTCTTTTGAACTTTCTATTCATCAAATGCATCAGTTTCCACAAAAATGTGTAGCAGCACGACTGTTTTCAACACTTATAATAATCAGAAATGTTCCAAGCTCCAAAAGAGCCAATGGCTTTGTGTTTCTCAGATTGTGTTGAGTAGAATAATCTGTGTTTGGGGTGTGTAATTGTTATGTTTTTGGGTGAAGTATTCCTTTAATGGGTCACTGGTAATTGAATTAGTGCTGTTGATGATCGATATATAAAATGCATTTGTTTGTGTCACAGTAATGAGAGCCCTCGGCATTCCAACTCGAGTGGTCACCAACTTTAACTCCGCTCACGACACAAACGCGAACATGGTGATTGAGGAATTTTACTCGGAGAAGGGGGAAAAGCTGTCTATCGGTCGGGATAGCGTCTGGTAAGTTACGCCTTGAAAGCTAAAAAGTCTTCTCATTATAGTTATGTTGCTAAAACATTCGCTACTTTTCAAAAGTTTGGGGTCGGAAAGATTTCTAAATGTTTTTGAAAGAAGTCTCTTCTGCTCACCAATGCTGCATTTATTTGATCAAAAATACAGTAAAAACAGTGAAATATTATTACAATTTAAAATAGCTGTTTTCTATTTGATTGTTTTAAAGTGTAATTTATTCCTGTGATCAAAGCTGAATTTTCATTATTACTCCAGTCTTCAGTGTCACATGATCCTTCAGAAGTCATTCTAATATGATGATTTGCTGCTTTATATTTTTGTGAAAACCGTGATATTTTTTTTGCAGGATTCTTTGATGAATAGAAAAAGTTCAGAAGAACAACATTTATTTGGAATAGAAATCTTTTGTAACATTATAAATGTCTTTATTGTCCCTTTTGATCAATGTAATGCATCCTTGCTGAATAAAAGTATTCATTTATTCCCCAAAAAATAAAACAAATCTTACTGACCCCAAACTTTCGAACGGTAATGTACTTATTTTTTAAGTCTTAAGTCTTTTACTGTGTTTCTTTAGAAGTTTTTAAGCTGTGCTTCTTATTAGGATACAGTACCTTTACAAATAAACCTGAATTGATTGTGGTTGAAAGGAGCAATACATTGTTTCAGCATTTTTAATCTAAAATGTGAGTTAAAAGTGTTTGGCCTTTTTCAGGAACTTCCATGTGTGGGTGGAGAGTTGGATGAAGAGGCCTGATCTGGATGGAGATTATGACGGCTGGCAGGTTCTTGACCCCACGCCGCAAGAGACAAGCTCCGGTCAGTCAATGCTAATGCATATAGAAAACTCAAATGCTTTTTATCCCTGCATGCGAATAAGACAAATTGCTACCAATTGATATGATGCTGTTGATGCTAAAATATAAACTGAATCTGTCACAGGAATGTACCGCTGTGGTCCTGCTGCTGTGAAAGCCGTTCATGAGCAGAAGGTGAGCGCGCCATACGATGTGCCGTTCGTTTACGCAGAAGTCAATGCAGATTTGCGTAGAATAATCATCAGAGATGGGAAGATATTAGCATCCAGCGTTGACAAAGACATAGTCGGAACCCTGATTTGCACCAAACGTCCCGGTCCAGCCATGCTCATGCAGGACATCACGTCAGAATACAAAACTGAGATGGGTAAGAGAAACACTGAGAATTAATAAGAAAAATACTTACTGTTCAATAGATTTTTATACAAAAAACAACAACAACTGATTTCTTTCACATTTAGATAAAATGCCATTTATGTTCAGAAGTGATGGTAAGTCATTTTATCTTTCCATTTTTAAAGAAGTGTGTAATTCATCTGATGTTAAACAAGACTTTAAGGAAATATTTTAAAATAAACTCAACATCAACCAAAGTCTAGTTTAATAATATTTTTAGTGTTGTTTATGCTTTTTAACAAGAGAGATAAAAAAAGAAAATGACAGTAAATAAATATTTTTTAACATATTACCAGATATCATGATGAGATCAAAAGCATTTCTTACTCTCTGAAAACAATTGTGTATGCTCACGCCAAGATAAAAAAAAATATATATATATATCCTTATATTTAATGTTTTATCTACGTATACAATTCTGATGATATTTTTATTTAGATATTTATTATATTTAAATATTTTTTGTAATATTCCTTTCCAGCTCGAAGTGGTGAAGGTGCTAATGGAAGAGGCGGTAGGTTTTAGCATTTGGTTTTTCTTCCCACATTAATAATGCTCTTTGATTGATTTTTCATGTCTTTGCATGCAGTTCTTCAGGGCATTGGAGTTTCTCTCCAGCTTGTGAAAGCACCTGTAGTCGGAGAAAACCTTTCTTTCATCGTCAAAATCACTAACAACATGGCAATTCCAAAACTGTTGAGAAAATACGTGAACGCTCAGAACAAAGAGTACAACCGTAATCCCACTGGAACCTTCTGGGAGGCTCATGATGATCTGACGATCGGCCCGAATGAAAGTAAGAATTCTGCAACCCATATTAAAATGCTTAAACTGAGTTAAAATGTACTTAGGACTAATTGTTTTCCACAGTTACTCTGCTGTAGGGGTGGGCGATAAGGCAAAAAAAAAAAAAAAAAGCATGGTCGACCTTGCTGCTGGTATGCCAAAGCAACAGCTGGTCTGAGGTCCTGAAACACTGCGTTCTGTCCACGTAAGCACGGCGGGCGCGTACTGGACAGAGCGATGCCAAGGCTGGGTCTTCATTGACAGGAACTTAAGCTAAACTGTTTATAAAGGCTCAAAGGAAGCACTCTGCAGGGCAGTTAGAACCACTGAGAGGTCCCAAGAGGGTACGAGAGGAGGGCGAGTAGGATTCAGTCTCCTGGCTCCTCTCAGGAACCTGATGACCAGGTCGTGCTTCCCCACGCACTTACCTTCAACTGCGTTGTGATGTGCGGCGATAATGGCAACATACACTTTCAGGGTGGAGGGAGACAGCCTTCACTCCAACCCTTTTTGCAGGAAGAAAAGCACGACACTGATCGGCCATTTTCTGGGGTCTTCTCAGCGAGAAGAGCACCAGGTGACGAAGAGGTTCCACTTCAACGCGTAGGCATGTCTCGTGGACGATGCTCTAGCGGAAGTGAAGGTAGCCACCACCGGTGGTGTTAGGGTACTCAAATCGGCCTTGTACCGTCCAGGAGCCACACGTGGAGGTTCCACAGATCGGGACGAGGGTGCCAAGCGGTGCCCCATCTCCGAGAAAGGAGGTCCTTCCTCAGAGGAATTGGCCAGGGGGAGGTGCTGTCGCGAGGAGTACTAGTTCGGAGAACCAGATCTGGGTGGGCCAATGAGGCGCAACCAGAATGACCTGCTCCTCGTCCTCCCTGATCTTGCACCGGGTCTGTGCAAGAAGGCTCACTGGGAGAAATGCATACTTGCGGAGGCCTCGCGGCCAGCTGTGCACCAGTGCATCCGTGCCGAGCGTGCCCTCAGTCAGGGAGTAAAACAGGCTGCAATGGGAAGAGTCATGGGGTCAAACAGATCTATCTGTGCGTCCCCAAACTGTTCCCAAATCAGCTGAACTGACTGGGGATGTAGTCTCCATTCTCCAGGAAGAGGCTGAAATCGTGAGAGCTCGTCGGCTGCACGGTTCAGGTCTCCCGGAATATAAATGGCTCAAAGCGACATCAGATGCTTCTGACTCCATAGGAGGAGGTGTTGGGCGAGTTACGACAAAGGGCGGGAGCGTAGACCACCTTGTAGGTTGATGTACGCTACTGTCGCGGTATTGTCTGACCGGACAAGTACGTGCTGGTTCTTGAGCAACACACGGAAGCGGTGCAGAGCCAAACGTACCGCCAGCAACTTGAGGTAATTGACATGCCAAAGGTGCTGGGGTCCAGAAGCCCGCGGCAGCATGTCCATTGCACATGGCACCCCAGGCCATGGTGGAGGCATCTGTTGAGACAACAACATGCCTGGATTCTCGTTCTAAGGGAACTCCGGCCCGTAGAAAGCTGAGGTTCGTCCACAGGGTGAAGGTCTGAAGGCAGGTTGGAGTAACTGGTACTCGGAGCGTGCTTTGTTGCCATGCCCACCTCGGGACTCAATCGCGAAGCCAGAGCTGAAGAACTGTCTCAGGCAAGTCAGCAGTGACTGCACGTGCTCGCTCGTTAGCTGCGCACACATGACGACCGAGTCGATTTCCATGCTGAGAAAAGAGATCCTCTGCACGGGGGAGAGTTTGCTCTTTTCCCAGTTGACCTGAAGGCTCAGGCGGGCTAGATGCCGGAGCGCTAGCTCCCTGTGTTCGCCAAACCTGGTCTCGAGAGTGAGCTAGGATCAGCCAGTCATCGAGATAGTTCAGGATGCGAACCCCGTCTTGCCGTAGTGGCACAAGGGCTGCCTCGACGACTTTCGTGAAGACGTGAGGAGACAGGGCTAGCCCGAATGGGAGAACCACGTACTGATATGTCCGCCCCTCGAAAGCAAACCGTAGGTACGGTCTGTGTCGAGGAAGAATGGAGACATGAAAGTAGGTGTCCTTCAGGTCGATCGCTGCAAACCAATCCTGTGGCTGCACACATTCGAACACAAGCCTGTGAAGGGATTGGTTCAAGACGTGCTGGTCCAGGATTGGCCGTAACCCTCCGGATTTCTTGGGTACAATGAAATAGGGGCTGTAGAAGCCGGACTTCATTTCAGCTTGTCTCAATTGCACCCTTCGCCAGTAGGGTGGCAACCTCCGTACGCATGACAGGGACATTGTCACCGACCATGGTGTAGCGGACTCTTCCGCGGAGAGAGGGAGAGTCTTCCGGGGAGGAGACCGTGCGAACTGAATCGCATAGCCGAGCCTGATGGTTCTCACGACCCAGCGGAACAGGTTGGGAAGCTCTAGCCAAGCTCCCAAGAACTGTACCAGCAGGGTCATGCGAACCACAGACGTACCCTCGATGGGGCAGCGAGGCGGAATGACCAGCCCGGACGTGGGAGACATAGCGTCCCGGTGTGGGGGCACGGTCATAAGCCGTGTTCTGTCAGAGTTGGCCAGGGCGTTCACCGGCGGCCTGGTCAGACAGAAGTCCCGGTTCAGCACTGCCTCGGAGGCGAAGGCAGCCCACAGCTCTGCATGCCTGTGACCATGGTCGCTGCACAAATGAGGGCAGTGAAGGCGGAGGACGCTCGCGGGCCGCAATAAGTCAACGGGGACTTCCGCGACGACGTCTGGGAAGAAAGGCACTGGGGGCTTGTGCTGGAAGTACAGCACGCACCACGCCCAGGAATCAATCGTCCAGCCTACAGTGCTCGGGGGAGGGCGGCGCCACTCCAACCGATGCTTTCAGCTGCCCGGGAAAGCATGGCCGTTAGCTCTGGATCTGACTCGGCTAACGTTGGCACTCCCGAGGGAGGCAACGCAGTCGAATCCTCATTTCCAGAGGAATCAAGCCCGCCTTGTGATGCTATGAGTGACATGACATTATCCGCCGGAGCTCCAAATGAAAACACGGGGTCCCCGAGAGGAACCAGGCACACACGGAAGCCCTACGGTTTGCGATGTGGAGGGGGGTGTGGCCCGAGGAATGACTCATTGGTTATTGTGCCACACCTTAACCCTAAGATCACCCTGGCCACCAGCCAAAGTACCCCCTCTCGAGGAAGAGATAGATTGGGGTGTGGCAGAGAGGACTCTACCCACACGGAGATCGAGTCTTGATCTAAACACCGTGATGGTCATGTTCCAGGAATGAAAACATGACTCATCCACGAGCACTGCCGAGCGTGATTAAGCCCAACACGCGAAACAGCGCTCGTGACCGTTAGGCAGATGAATCACGCACCACATCCAGAAAACACAGAGGCGAGCCGTCTTGAAAAAGACGTGCCGCGTGCAGCTCTTTTAGAGAGAGGAAAAAGCTCAGCAGAGTGCTGAAGCGCCCAGGGAGAAACACACACACTGTCGGCAGATCACTGCACAAACCAGCAGCAGGCAATGTGATCTCGCTGGAACGCACTGTTACACCAAGACACTGGAGAGCCGCTCGTCTCGTAGAGTGAAGATAATTCAGAATGGCTTGTGGGACAGTGGGAGTGAAGAAAATTCTTGGCTATGAAGCAAAAGCATAACTGCATGTTGACAGCGTACTTCCTTTTATACCCACGAGGTGGGGCAGAGTTACACTATGCAAATTCCGCAGACCCATGGCATTTTCTTGCCATTGGCTCAAGGCTCGACGTAACTCGTAGTGAACACGAAAGGGAACTGGTGGTTATGGGAAGGGGTGGGACATTTCCCAAACATACTCGAAGCGCTCGACCAATCACAACAAACTGATCCAGCCGACCAATCAGAGCACAGTGTGCTTTTCAGAAGGAGGGGCTTCATAGAGACAGGAACTAAACAGAGCGTTAGGGTTACAGAGTTAATTTCGGCTGTAAAGCAGCTCTTAAACAAAAAAATTGTGTAATTGTTCAGCGGAAGTCGGTTAAGTGTTGATTCAGTTCCGTTGTAAAGATCATCAATTACTAATTTAGTTAATTTAATCTATAAAGCAGTTCTGCAGAAAACAGCTGCTACAATGTCAATTTTTTTTTATTTTTAACATGCAGGCATGAAAACTATTCTAGTTTTGACAAAATCAAAACTTTGTAAAAGGGCATATTATGGCCTTTAAAAAAATAAACTAGACAGTAGACACTGTGCAGTAAACTATGATTCCTTTCTGATCACAGCTAGCATATGCATAACAAATTTCTTAGAATCTAATAACACCCATCTGGATAGTATTGGACTACATGATTTTGACTACCACAAAAATGTGTTGAAATGATTCATTAGGAATTGCGCAATCAACTCCATGATTCCTGTTTGTTGTACTCCTCCAGCTGTGACTGTAAAACACGAGATCTCCTTCAACAAGTACATGCTGAATGAGGCTATGGAGGATTGCCTGGTTAACCTGGCTGTGGTTATAGAGGATGTGAAGTCTCAGGAGAGAGTGCTGGCTTCAGAAGAGTTTAACATCAGCAGCCCTGCCCTCAATATACAGGTATTGGTGGCCCATCATAGACATTATTTATTTATTTATTTATATATATATATATATATATATATATATATATATACATACATACATACATACATACATACATACATACATATATATATATATATATATATATATATATATATATATATATATATATATATATATATATATATATATATATGTGTATATATATATATGTGTATATATATATATATATATATGTATATATATATATATATGTGTATATATGTGTATATATGTGTATATATGAAAACATATTTAAACACGCGCATCACTCCAAGATCATAGGGCATTATTAAAATAGATTTTTGGCATAATTGAATTCACAAGTAATAAAATAAATAAAGCAATTTAATAAGAACCCTGTGTTTTCTTCCAGATTCAAAACGAGTCCTCGGTCATCATTAATACACAGGAAGTTGCCACGGTAACCTTTACCAACCCGTTTAACGTTGCAGTGAGCGGTGACCTCATCGTAGCGGGTTCAGGACTCTTGGAGGAGAGGGTTCAGATGAGGTACGTGAAGTGTTTCATTTCAATTTTTAGAGCGATCGATCACCAAATAAATGCACAAAAATAACCATGTAATTCAGTTAAATTAATGTTTTTGAAAAGGTTTCTCAAACACACTCCCCATCTGCCATTGGTCAGACAGACAGATAGCTCCACCCCAAACACACCATTGGTCGATACAGTGTGTTGGGCTGATGCTCAAACTAAATTGTAAAAATTTACCATGGTGACCATAATACCATAGTGACTTTACTTAGATAAATAATACAATAGTAATCATTTAAAAAGTAATTAAAATAACATTATTACACTGTTTAAAAAAGATCCCATATTCATCTATTTTGATTTAACAGTCACTGTGTATAGTAACTTTGGTATTTTAGCACACACAAGATTCCCATGGTAAATTTAGCTCACATACCTGACTCTGAAGGGCGTCTAACAGTCGAGTACATAATATCTGTAAAGTGGGTGGGGTTGTTCCTGACATTTGTGACATCTTTATCTTGTTTGTCTTTGACATCAGTTTCACTGCAGCTGTGTCTATTAAAAGTGTCAGTACACACTTGTCGGCCTGCATTTCAGAAGCACTAAAATCACTGGTTATTTCAGTTTCTCTGTGTGTATTGTGTAATCAAATGCATAACACAGAAACTTTAGTGTACATTAATCTGTGTGTTAAACCTGCAAATTTGCCCAATTATACAATATAAACTCTGAGATTTAAAGTAGTGGACCAACAGAATTAAAGTTAATCTATCTTAAATGTAAATTGAATCAAAATTATGCTTTAAATGCAAGTTTAAGTTTGCTGCAACAGAATTATTATATAAGCCTTGATTTAATCTAGATTTAAGATGAATCCTTATTGTTGTTTTGTGTAAATCATTAACCCTAAACATGAGCAGTAGTAATAGTGATTTCCCTGTTTTGAAATGTCCTGTTCTTTATATCTCAGGCTTACGATCCAGCCTCGAGAAACCATGAGGAGGCCCATCCGTTTCATTCCCAGGATGACGGGAGCCAAGATGCTTCATGCTAGTTTAGAGCTGACCGCTCAGTCCACTGTCCTCCGTGGATTCAAGACCGTCACTGTTCAAGCAGCTTAGAGGGAAACACCTGAACACTCAACATGAAATACTTAGCTAGTGGCTTGAAGCACCTTTAGAAATGATTGCTTTCTATTTACATTTCTTTAAATGTAATTGAATCAATCTGAACTGTGTGTGCCGAGTTTATATTGGGAAAAGCCTGAAAACAAAGTTTTTTTCATTATATGTCCATGCATTGTGCTTGTTTGCAATCTGTCCACATGTATTTGCCACCAGAGGGCAGAATAGTGAAGCCATTCACACCGGAGACTCTCAGGTTCAGTGAGTGCACACTTACTGCAGTGAAAACATTTCAAACACTGGCATGTTGAAACACATTACAGTTATTTTAGAAAAAGGCTGACAATGTATCATTGAAGAATATGAGCATTAAATAAAGACCACAGACTACACAAGTCCTTCTTTAACTTGAGGTAGTTTTGTGTCCCATCATGGTTGGATTTTTAGTAACGTAGTTTGACATATTTTTGTTGCATGTCCTGGAAACGTTTCATAGTGCATTCATCTTTCTTTTTTTTACTACTTTTATGCATATATTAAATGATTGTCCTAGACAATGTCAAAATATCTAACAGAACTAAAAGCCATAAAACTCACACCCCCGGTTTCAGACTAGACTTTAAGTTAGTCCCAGACTAATGTAGCTAATTAGCTCAAAAAAGGGGAATATATATTTAATAATTAATCATACTGTTTATGATAAATTATATATAGATAGGCTAGATACATTTTTAGAATAACCTTTAATAGAATTAATTTAACACTGAATAATCTGTTCGTCCACCGAACCGACAGTACGATGATCTTATCAACTCTCAAGGAAGATTCTTCTTCTTATCAACTCTCAAGAAGGGTTATTTTTCTGGCCATGAAGAATAAATGACCTGTTCTATTAGATTACTATACTGTAAAGTACTCAATGATATAAAGTTTGTATCTTAAAATTTCACACTTAAAGGAGAACTCCGGTCAATTTTAACATTGAGCTCATTTTTTGTGTAAATTTGGAGTGCTGTCAGTACAGAGAACAAGACAAAAATCGGTGTTGCCTACACCGTTATCCTCTTTTTAAAATTTGCACCCTGTTGACTTAAATGGGGCAAGTTTTAAACCTGCTTTTAGCCTCTTAACATCCTTGATCCTTCACGTGGAGAACTCGAAAATCGACTACTGTGGACTTCGACCGAAAACAGGAAGTAAATACAGGTATGTGCGCTGGCTGAATTAACATCACTTTTATTCATATCTTTCACATCTACTGCAGTCAGATTCACAGTGTTCACTCTGAATAAAATCACTCACATGGCTGGGCACTTGTAATGACACATCAAGGATGTTAAGAGGCTAAAAGCAGGTTTAAAACTTGCCCCATTTAAGTCAACAGGGTGCAAATTTTAAAAAGAGGATAACACGGTGTAGGCAGCACCGATTTTTGTCGTTGTTCTCTGTACTGACAGCACTCCAAATTTACAAAAAAAATAGCTCAATGTTAAAATTGACCGGAGTTCTCCTTTAAGAGACTTTGTTAGGTCAGCAGGAGACAGAAGCAATCAAGCGTAGGCTGTAATGGGTTTTAATAAATTAAACTACAAATACATACGACTAAAACAAAGAATACATATAAACAGAATAACGAAAACGAAAAAGAAAGAAAGAGAGAGTAGATCACAGAATGGCAAATATCAAAAACAATTGACATTTGAGAGCCAGCAAAGAATCAAATCACCTTAAAGCAGGGGCAAACAATCTTAAACGCATCTAAATCTCGATAGAAATAATACTTGCATGGATCTTTGGTGCTGAATGCGTGTGTGTGTGTGTGTGTGTGTGTGTGTGTGTGTGTGAGATGATCCTCGCTGCATGGGTCCTGAATTTGAAGCGTTCTGTTCTTCCGTCGTTCGCGGGAAGTTCAAAAGGTTTACTTGAAAGTAAAGTTGCCGGAAATTCAGGCTAAGTCCATTTCACCCGGAGATAGAAATGAATGAGCACGGAAGAAAGACTAAAACGTAAGACAATACAAAACTAAGACAAGACCAAGAAGTAAGAACTAAGATGTAAATAAAAAGAGATAGCAATGATCCATCATCTTGTCCTTTAAGGAAGACTTAGTCCACACCCATTTTGGGGGAACTTTTAGCGGGAGAGAGTTTCTTTGTCTCCTTCTGACTTTTTTTCATGTTTAATGATGGTATAAACATATATAAACATATCTTTATCAGTGCCATTGTTTTGTCTCAAGATACACACCAGTCATGTTTTTGTCTAAGGCACGTTTATAAAAGCTACTTAAATGTCCAAATTAAACTAAACCCTAATCCTGGCTTAATCTAAGCCCTAATCCTGGCTTAATCTAAGCCCTGTCTGTGAAACCTGGCCTAAGTCTTAAATACTCTTAAATCCTTATGAAAGCGAGTTATGAGAAACAGTTACAGTGATGCTAAGACTGCTAATTATTCCATGAAAGCGTGATTTTTCCTCTGTAGCGAGACTGTTGTATTCTCTCTGTGTGTGTGTGTGTGTGTGTGTGTTTCTCTGGGGTTTGGTGTTGTTGTGTTCTCCTCTGACAGTAGATGCAGCGTTTATTGATCCATCTAATGAAGGAGTAACAGAAAACTGCTCTATTGTGCTTATGTTCCTGAAAGGCTGACAAACACTCCTCATGCCGAAAGCAGCAGTCACTAACAGTAACAAACTCCCAGTTTATCACAATAATGATCTGGCACAAAATGCGTGGTATTTTATACAAGGACAGATGAAGAAATGCTGTTATGAATCAAGTATGATGGTGAGCATAAGAAATGCATGAGTGTTATGAATGTTTCCTAATACACAGAGACATATTGAAGCAAATTTGAGCCATTTCATTAATTAATGTTACTACAACCATGATAACTATTGTACAGATATATCTCCATTATCCATTTGACTTACTACAAGAAGTCTAAGGCCACATTTACATTCCATGGTTCAAGTGACCCAAGCACGTTTTTTTCCTCTCATGCACAGATCGGAAATAACCCATGAACGTATAAGCAGGAAAAAGCATATGGATTCAGATATTTTCAGATCAGTTTCAGGCCTCATTCATATGTGGAAACAGATCTGATATGAGTCGTATACGTGCATTTGAGTCTGCCATGTAAGCAGACAGATCAGATATTCCTGTCAATGTGGATCGCACCATTGAAAAAACTACAGCGAATGACGTGAACTCAGGTGGACACCAACCGCGATCACATGACAACAAGGGAAGGGATCTTCTCTTTTTTCTCTGCCTTAAGAGATCAATGTTTTCCTGACCTTTGAAGATGGTCCGGGAAAGCAAAAGCTTGTTTTATCATTTCATCTGCTTGAAGTCCATTGCAAATCATGAAATTTTTACTTCCTTTTCGGCCTAAGCTTTTTCCGGCTCAGTACGTCTGGCTTGGGATGATTCACTAAGTCTATAGTGTAAATGCAGATATCAGATATGGGTCACTTTTAAAGGAAGACATAAGCTGGTTGTCCCAAAAAATCGGATATAGTCAACAAATCGGAATTTGGCATCAAGACCTGCAGTGTAAATGTGGCCTAAGTCTCATGCACAATTGCTCAGTTTCTTCCCTCCAAAACATGTGAATGCATGTATATGACATGAAGCAGTACTAAATGACACATTGTTGTAGTTAAAACATGATTTCAATGGTAAGCATTAATCACAAGCCCATTCAAACTAAATGAGGTGAAAAATGTATGGTTGTATTTTGTATCTGGCATTAAATCACCTCTTCACATTTCTTATCTTGGTCAGTCCAATCGAGTCGCACCCTCAGTACATCATTTGCTTAAAACTTACATTTCTGTCATCATCTTCACACCCTCAAAACTCCTGTGGCTGTGTGTGTGATGCATTGCCAATGCTGGCGGGATTTCATCATGACATGAAAAGTTATATGCAAATTTATGAGTACATATCCACACACGCACAATGCATCTGCTGTCTCTGTAACACACAGGACGTACTGGCAGAACTCACTGTAGTCTACTAGACTGTAGTCTACCCAACAAAACATCGGATCAGAACAAATTTTCCCCTTGGCTTTACTGAAACTCTTGTGTTGCTGATATAATTATTGAGCAATTGAGGCCCTTGGCTGTGGCCTGACAGTTGTCATACGTGCTTCAACACATTCAGAATATCATAAATAGCTTTTTCTTTTTTTACATATACATGTTTGGCAGGCACTTTTATCCAAAGCAGCTTACAGTGCGTTACCTGGAAATTGAACTTGTGACCTTGACGTTGGCAGTGAATCAGTTACAAAACAGCCGCTAACAAAAAGTAATAACATACTTTCTTTAAGCAGCATCACATTCCTCCTTTACATTGTGGTCATTTATTTCTGAGCAATACTTCTGTGATCATTAAATGACGGGTGTTGCAGTCATCTTTTACCATTTCACAATTATGTCACGCTTAGGGATTTTTTTTATCTCATACTTTAAACTAATGTCATAATTTCTATACTTATTAGTTAGTTTCTCGTATATTCAACTTTGTGCTGCAATTTGAATTGTATGTCATAAATATGACTTTTTTATATTACGACTGTCAATTTAAACTTTTTGTGTCTTAATTTTGACTTGCATATCTCGTATCTCATAATTTTGGCTTTTTGGCATAATTTTGACTTTTATGGTCTTAATTTCAATTTTTTCAATTTTTTTTTTTCATAATTATGAAACAATATTTGATAAACAATCAAATATGTGTGTGGGTGACCTAATTGAGCCAAACACTAGGCATTCTGTTTTAGCTTCATTAAGTTGTAAAAAATTCTGTGCCATCCATAGTTTAATTTTTTCAAGCAATTCATCAAAGAATCTAATGCAGTGCCATCATCTGCCTTCAATGGAAGATAAAGTTGAGCATCATCTGCATAAAAATTTGTAACGATTCATGTCTGTGTTCCCCTGTCTCATCCTATGTTTAGCAGTTCCCTGTTATGTTGATTAGTCTTCCCATGTGTTTTCTATTAGCCACGCCCCTTGATATCTTGTTTAGCTTGTCTGTCTGTGTATTTAAGCCCTGTGTCTTGTTTCAGTCTTTGTGAGTTCTTGACGTTGTATGTTGGCTGTTCCTGTTCCTGTTCCTGTTCCTGTTCCTGTTCCTGTTCCTGTTCCCGTTTCCGTTTGAGTTTCTTTAATAAATTCTGCTGCACTTGGATTCTGCATCTGCTTCTGCATCTGCTTCAGCCGCCGTCATAACAATGATACGCAACATTATACTTTTGACATATAACGCAGAGTGGTAACATGTACAAAGAAAATAATATAGGCCCCAGAATTGAACCCTGAGGGACCCCACACAAACTGATTACAGAATCTGAGAAATAACCACCCAGTTGTACTACAGAGCTTCTGTCCTTTAAATAAGAAGAGAACCATTTTTTGGGCAGTTCCCTGGATCCCTACCCACTGACAAACGCTCCAGCAGAATTTCATGTTCGATAGTGTCAAACGCTGCTGTGAGATCGAGAAGAACGAGAACAGCACACTTTCCTGAGTCAACAGCAAGCATTAAATCACTGTTAACTTTTAAAAGTGCAGACTTCGTAATGTGTTTAGTCCTAAAACCTGACTGAAATTGATCAAAAATAAAATTTCTATTTAAAAATGAAGACAAGTGATGATAGACAGCCTTCTCCAAATTCTTTGATACAAAAGGCATCTTTGCAATTGGGCGATAGTTACTTAAAACTAAAGGATCAAGTTTAGGCTTTTTAAGGAGAGGATGTATCATAGCATGCTTTAGACTAGTTGGAAATATACCATTGGCTAAGCTACTATTTATGATACCCAAAATTCTTGGGCCCACAACATCCAGAACCTGGAGAAGAAGTCGAGAAGGAATGACATCTAATGAACAAGTAGTAGGTCTCACGTGTTGAACTATATCTAAAAGATTGTAAAGGGAGAGACGTTTAAAATTAGAAAAATATGTAGAACAAGGAGAAAATCCTTTAATCTTAATCTTTAAATCTTAAATCCTTAATCTTGCCAGCAAAAAATATTTTTTAAATTGTCACAGGCTTTAGGTGTGGGGTCTGGGTAAATATATGTCAACGGATTCAGTACAGAATTTATTGTACTAAATAAAGTTTTGGGATTATGAGAGTGTATATTAATTAAATCAGAAAAGTATTGCACTTTTGCTGCCTTGACAGTTCGCTGATAACTGATCATACTATCTTTAACAATCTCATAGGACACTGGAAGTTTATCTTTTTTCCACTGCCTCTCTGCTCTCCTCCAGTTTTGTCTTAAGGCCCGGGTGCTGTAATTAAGCCATGGCTGGCATTTAACTTTAGGTGTTACGATTTTAAAAGGTGCGCATACATCTAAGATTTCATTGCATGTTGTATTAAACCAGGAAATAATTTCTTCAGTACCCATTTCAACAAAACCTGATACTGCAGACAACTCTACAAGATTATATGCATCTGCAAACTGACTGGCCGTAAAAGGAGTAATAGCACGTAAACGGTTTCCCAATGGCCTATAACTCTGCAAAATTCTTAAAACAGAAATATTAAAAATAACAGGATTGTGGTCTGATAAAGAACGGAGCCTGCCAACAGATGTCTCTCTCCAGTCTCCAGGTATTACACAGACCTCTTGGCTCTCCAGGTGATGCTCCTCCCTGTGGATGCTCTTTTGTAGTGCACTAGGATACAGACACACACGGCTGAAGGACATGGTGCCACAGATGGATGTCACGGCTAATTTTAAACACCATGAACTAAATCACCAGTTCCCATCTCTCACGCTGCTGGAAGTGGAGCACAGTTCGGCCATTTAGAGAGCACCTGGAGTGCACTACATTACCTTCATCTTATATCATTCCTATTACGTACTACTCTGGTATACAAACAATGCAACACAAATGAATCTGTCACGTGGTAGAAGCTCAGATGTAAACATGAACAGGTTGTGCGATCAGCCCTCATCCTCAAAAACTAAATTATTCATGGTATGACCCATTTAAGAATAAGCTGTGGCACAATACAGTTTTTGCCCGTTGCTTGAACACGTTTTGCAAAACTTGGCTCATTGTGTCAAAACTCTACACACAAGCAAATAAGACACGACACTGGGAAATAAACCATTCACATCTATGTCACATTGAAACTCTGCTATCAAAACCTAACAATCCTTTGTCAAAATGTCACTCTGATGACAAAATGATACCCACTTGCATCATATGAATACACTTTCAGATCAGCAGCAACACACTAGTCTACTTTATATAAAAAACTGCAGTCTTTTGTTTTCAATGTTTTTATTCAGTTCCACAGAGGGCATGTTTTCACAACAACCAAAAAATGAAATACTGAATTCAAAATCATTGCAGTAGTATATTTTACAGTACAGTAAATTCAGTTAAATCAAAAATAAAACAAACAATACACTACTGTAAACACAGAAAAACACAATTGTGCGCAAGTGGGCTTATGGATCCTGCAGTCTGCTGGGGTCTGGCCACAGGATCTCATCAACATCACAAGCAATGTCTTCTCTCGCTAAGCATCGGGGAAAATATCCCCTTGTGTGCCGAATCCATCCCTGGATTGACCTCACCTCAATGTCTCCGCAGGCCTGTTCCATTGCCTGCAGAAGAGGCATACGGGCATGTGGTTGGCGGTCATATACGCGCCATCTCCAAGCGGAAAAAAATTCCTCTATAGGATTTAGAAATGGCGAGTAAGGGGGCAAGTACACAACTTCAAATTGATCATGGTTGGTGAACCAGTTCTGGACCAGAGCAACCCGGTGGAAACTAACATTATCCCAGACAACAACAAACCTGGGCTGATCTGGTCCATCCTGTACAACTGCATCATGAATTATGTGTTGCGCATTATAGGGACCCAGTTTGGCATGACCCCGGGACGTGCACAATTGCCCTTTGGCCAATTATATTACGTCCCCGTCGGCTGTTTTTGCTAAGGTTGAATCCAGCCTTGTCAATGTAAATACATTCATGTGGCTGGGCAGCTCCATCCATGTCCAAGATTCTCTGTAACAAAAAATACATATTGTGGATGGCTTTACTCAAAGCACACACCTACACTACTACACGTACAGAACCGACCCACCTCACCACACAGGTATCTGTGTAGCTTTCTGAATGTATCTGTGGTACTAATCCAGTGGTACATATTCATCTGTTACTGGACTGCACCCATTCTTTATTGTAAATGTAAAGGACTGAAACACTTACCTGTACATGTTCATGTCGAAGTTCTTTGACCCTGACACTGTTCCTCTCAAATGGGACCCTGTACAATTGCTTCATGGTCATGTTGTGCTTTACCAAGATGCGTCTGATAGTTGTAATGCTTACTCGATTTATGTTGTTGAATACTTGCCTTATCTGCAAGTATTTGATGCTGTAGCTGGTGGAGACGGATTGCATTGTTTGCTCTGACTAGGTTCACTATGGCAAGTTCCTGCTGTTGGGTGAACTGGTGTTGGCGTCCACCCCCAGTAGGTCTTCTAGCCATTCTGTAGAAAAATGCAACCACAAATTGTTCTCATTTGCTTCTTTTTTACAGTACTTTACTTTATTTACCATACACAGTACTGAAACATCTCAACACGTTATCACGGTATGTTTCACAAAACTACCACTTTTGTTGGAAAAGGAGCATTAGCCATCCTGGAATACAATACATGTGATACAGTAACGTGATATGGTACAGTACTGTAAATACTCTAGATACAGTCTGAGTAGAGTAGAGAGTTGAAGACATACCTGTTTTATAGTGAAATAGTGTGTAGTGTCTAGGAGCAAGTGTGTTACAAAATTGCAACTAAAGTGCAAAGCAGTGCTTTTGTTTAAGGTATGGTTACACTTTGTTTAAGGTATAGTAACAACAACTTCAAGTTATGTTACTTTGGTTTAAGCATGTGTCTATAGTGTTCAAGCAACGGGCAAAAACTGTAATACTTGATTTGAACACAAAACTTCTTGATAGCAGAAGAGTAAAACCTTCCCATTTTACCCATTATATGTGAGATGTTAGCCACGTATGTCGGGCTAACAGCCTGGAGCCATGGTGGTTTTTCCCTTAGTTAGTCCTCTGTGGTGCCTGACTGAAGTTCTCTCTGACAGTTTCACACGGGTGAGAATGAACCTTTCTTTTGTGTGTGTGTCTGTGTGTGTGTGTGTGTGTGTGTGTGTGTGTGTGTGTGTGTGTGTGTGTGTGTGTGTGTGTGTGTGTGTGTGTGTGTGTGTGTGTGTGTGTGTGTGACCTGCCCAACACAAGGCCTGTACATATGGGAATAAAGAAGAAAAAGCAGGAGAACCTGTTAAAATGCCTGTGCTTTAGAGCAGCTCATTTGAGTATTTTCAGAAATGTATCATATAAACAAAAACATAAAAAAAAAAATTGCCCTATAAAATGTTTAATTACCACGTAAAAGTCTATTTTGCATAATAGGTCCTCTTTAAAAAGTGCTCATATTGTATAAGTGGTAATTATCAAAGCAAGCTGTGGAGACTAAATGTCAAGTGCTCATGTCATGTCTCCAGATACTGGCATATGACAGCACAATAAACACCACAAAAACACGATTGCTGGAAATGCTGAAATGTAATATTTACATTGCACTGGCTCTTAATCATATTCCTAAACATCCAATTGGCAAAAAAAAAGAAAAAAAGAAGCCATTAGCCTCTTTGCACTCGGTGCAAGATGATGTGCAAAAAAATCTCTGTTTTTTAATAATTCTCTCCATTTTAAATAATTTAAATCATTCAGTAAATCTCAGAAATACAAAGTTCTGTCATGAAACTCTAGATGGTGCAGTCCTTGTTCCAGTTGACACACAGAATAGTATCAGCATCTTTTCAGCCACTACATCAACATCTCTCATCACGGGGACAGATTCTGACAGCTGGATTTTTAGCCGTCAGATTCTGTTCCCCCCCATGTTTCTTATACCCTGGAAATCCAGAGTTCTCGCGAGAGCACAAGTTGAATTTGCTCAGCGAGTTACTCTGGCGTCGAGTAAGGACGCTCATTAAATATGCCCTTGTATCCGAGCTACACCAATCACATCAGGTTATCTGATATAGGCGGGCCAGAGGCGAGCTAAACAGAAGACGACGGTGCGGAGACGTCGAAGTCATTAGTAAACATTGCAAGATGGCTATGGATGAACACCAGTTGTTTGAAACGGCACTGGCCGCTACAATGAACGAGTTAGACTTGGCTTTTTCTCTAAAAGAGGAACAGAAGACGGCGCTCGAATCCTTCCTTTGCAAGAAGGACGTTTTTGCTGTTTTGCCGACCGGATACGGCAAGAGTCTAATCTACCAGTTAGCTCCGCTAGTAGCTAAGCGTATGGGGCTCGTTGTGATTGGTCGTAGTGTTATCCAATTGCGTGCAGTGAGATTTTCAAATGCATGCTTGGTGCCGCCCCTCGAGCTGGACGATTTTCATTTCAGATTTGGGTCTGGATTTCCAGGCTATGTTTCTTACACAATGAGGTACTAATATTTACAAAACTGAAGCTAGCTAGTTGGTGCCGATAGCCTTGTGGGCAGCGCGGTGACATGGTGCCATTGTGCCTCTGGTGACCTGAGTTCGAGTCCTGGGTTTTGGATTTGTCCTAAAGTTCCTGTCCCTCTCTCTCTCTCTCTCTCTCTCTCTCTTCCACTTCGCTTCCTGTCTACATACTGTCCTATAATAATAAAAGCCAAAAAATAAATCTTTAAACTGATGCTGGTTAGGCTCCATCCACACAAACAATAGAATCAGCATTTTTTCAGCCACTCCATCAACATCTCTCATCATGGGAGTGGAGGAACGGATTCTGACAGCTGGAACACATTCTGTTCTCCCCATGTTTCTTACACAAGGTGGTACT
This sequence comes from Rutilus rutilus, assembly GCF_951802725.1. NCBI lineage: Eukaryota > Metazoa > Chordata > Actinopteri > Cypriniformes > Leuciscidae > Rutilus > Rutilus rutilus. The sequence continues at coordinate 3,273,579 of NC_140217.1, read as the reverse complement.
AATGTTTATCAAACTGATACTGGTTAAGCTCCATGCATACACATAATATAGAATCGGCATCTTTCAAGTCACCACATCATTATCTGTCATCATATTAGTGGGAGAACGGATTCCGAGAGTTGGATTGTTTGCCTTCGGATTCTGTTCCCCCATTTATCTTTCACAATGAGGTTCTAATATTTACAAAACTGATGCTGACAAGTTGGCGCCAATAGCCTTGTGGTCTGTGCGGTAACATATATTTCCCCTTGTGCTTCGGGTGACCCAAGTTCAAGTCCTGGCTTGTGGACTTTTTCTGATCCTGTCCCCCACTCTCTCACACTTCGCTTCCAGTCTACATACTCTCCTATCATGATAAAGGGCAAAAATGCATGCCAGAAAAAAATAAGTTTAAACTGATGCCAGCAATCACACCATTCTATATAGGGCACAGCTGATTGGTTCCTGTTGCATCAGCAGTCAATGAGCTCGATGCTCAACATTCAAATACTTGGTCAGTGTTTGCTTGAGCAGTTGCAGTGTGCTTTCAGAAACCCTCCACCTTCCCCAGCTCCACCTGTATAGATCTGCTTCGGGTTATTCTTGTATGCTTTATTGTACAGCAGCAACAGCATGTCTTACTTGCTCGCAGCAGTGTGTCATGTATGTATTAGCATTAGCAAGTCTCCATACTTGCTCTGAAGCAGCAGCAAAGAAGACCCATTACCAGGCTAAACACTCAGAGATTTGTCATGATAGAACTACAAGTCACGTCTGGTCATGTGGTTTGGAGAGACTCCCCTTATGTAGAATAAATATATATTAGTCAATTGCCCTCATCATGACACACTGCTAAATATTCAGACCTTCAATTTATCCACCTCACAAACATGCACGCATCCACATGCAGAGTTGTGAACATGAGTTTATGCACGTGACGTTCACTCATTTTCATTCTAGAGCATCTTCTGACATTTTAAAGTCTGCATCGATGGCGGCAAAATGAGTGAACAACAAAACTGGGAAGAAGTCAAGAGGAAGGAGATAAATGAAGGCGTTCATTTCTTTTGAGAGATGGATGAGTTGGGTGGCATTTCCACCGCTATCGAATCAAATGATGAAAGATTCTGGTGGCCTCGGGACAGAATGGTCTGGGTAATTGAGTTGGTTCTGGGGTCGCTGTGCCACACAGGCTAATTGGTTTCCTTTGCTCCATCTTGTTCTGTATTTTCTTTGGTTTATTTGATTTCTCTTCTAGGTTTTTATTTATTTATTTACATTTCATGGTACAGAGCATGTGGCATATACAATATCTGCATTTTCTTTAAGGCAAGACACCTTTAACTAATAGAAATTGCCATACTTCCCCAGTTAATTAATCACAGTATAATACCCAGTCAACATGCAATGATCACAGTGACATCACACCATTTTCATACTGTGATACTCACAGTGTGAGTTAGGGCTATATGCGAGCTCATTGTGAATGTTAAGCAGGTTAAGAGGAGGCAGTTAAAATGTCGGTCTTCATTTTTCTCAACACTGGAAAAATGTGGATAGGCTAGTGCAAGATTTGCTAGCAAATGTGATGTACAGTTGTGTTCTGGACTCAGCGTGGAACTGTTACACTGGAGAAATGGTGACAGGTCTCTTTAATTGCTATTCACATATGCTCATATGATATTATCATGCCAATATGCATGTGGCCTGGCCCTGTGTTAGCAGAGTATTGACACATGGCGAGGTTGGGGTGAGCGGGGCACAATCTAACGCCGGGCCAGTTATAACACACTGGTTTTAAATACTTCCACATATGCTAGCATGATGAAACTTAGTGTATTTACTAGTTGCCATATCAACACTATATACAACATTTTTTCCAAATCTTTGGAAGATATCACTGAACATTTAACCATAGCAAAAGTAAATTTCTTACTTGTGTTAATTTTTCATCTGTTTTTTGTGTTTATTTAAATATCATTTTTATATAGATATTAAATATTGTTTTTATCTCCAATCTGTTATTTAACAGTTGAGATAGTTCATATGCACACTTCAGAATCTCATTGGAAATGGTAGGTCATCCGGGTACTTTTTGCCTACTCTTTTATACACATACTTCTTTTGTCATGTACTGTTTTTCGGCTACTATAGTAAGAAAGTATGTGGTTTCGGATGCAGCCATTCACTTTATTCTTTCCAAAATCAATATTTTTGAACCTAAAACTCAAAATTGTATGAATTCTAATAACTCATAAAGATGGTCACTTGTCGCCACCTACTGGTGCAACAATGTAACCCGCAGACAGAGTCACTGAAAAATCCCAAACACTATTTATCCTGACATTATACATTTTTCCCAGTGAGGACAGGATTTGCAGTTTTTCTGGAAATGTTTGCGGAAATGATAATAAAACCTGCCCAAACACAGTCAAGGACATTTTCCAAAACGTATTCATCTGATAAGGAACTCTCATTCTGTCCCTGAGTAATGAATCACGCCACAACTGCATTGTGTCTTATTTCCCAGGTGTATACAATTCTTGCTTGTATGGCAACGCGCTGAGAACATCGTGTTCGCTCTGGATGATTTGAATGCTGATGTCTTTCCATATTCAGAGGCATTCGAGGCATAACAGAGCTCTATGACTGTTCGAGATGAGAGACAGGGAGAAGTGGCTCTTGGCGCCTACACTGAATAAAATTAGCATTTCTGCACATCATCATCTCTGGTGTGATGGTACACAGCACACGATGTGTCGGGTTCCTCAACGGATTTAGAGACTGTTATATCCGTGTGCTCGTGACTGAAATAGTTTTAAAGTGTTCCTGAGTTTCTCTAACACAAATAGTTTGGGGGAAAATGTGGCTATTTTGATTAGTGTCTCTATTTGGATGGGAAGATTTGCAGGTTTTGGCACTGGTTCATCTAGTTTTTGAAGGCAGATTTTTTTTGCAGTTTTATTTTCTCTTTTGTTGATACTAAGCAACAAAACAAATACAGTATATATACAGGTATTTTAGTGCATAACTTTAAAGAGCTGTGATTTGTTTCAATAGGTGTTGACAATGTACAATATATCAGTGGTTCTCAACTGGTTCTCAAGTGTGATTTGGTTGGAAAAAGCAGAAGGGAATGGCTGAATGCATATAAAAAAATGCAGCTAAGCATATAATCTTGAAGGAAAAATAAACTCTGACCATTATGAGCGACTTTCATTCTTTGTATCACTTTGATTCTATGAAGGACATTCATTGATGCTGTTGCCATGGTGAATTAGAATAATTGAGTGGGTTTGACATGCACATTAAGAATAGATGATTCACAGGAGGGTTATGGAGTGGGTCGCACAGAATCAACCTGCGACGAACATTTCTGTGTGAGTCGGTGTCAGGATCTTGTTCCTCTCTCTGCCTCTTTGTGCTGCATTTTTTGTTTAAATCAGATTTTGCAGCGGCACACGGGATCACAATGCACAAGTTAAAATGTTGCTGACATTTTACTCAGAAAGCAAATAGACAAAACTACTTACTTACAACTATTTACTTACAAAAGAGGACTAGGGTATTACCTGGCATGTCACCATAGTAATACCACACTGCAAAAAATGCTTTTCTTACTTAGTATTTTTGTCTTGTTTTCAGTCCAAATATCAAAAAAAAATTTTTAAATCAAGATGTATTAAAATGCCATAAGATATTATGTCTTGCTTTCTGGGGAAATAAATCAAAATTAGGTGAATTTTTGCTTAAAACAAGCTAAATTATCTGTCCATGGGGTAAGAAAAATCAAGTTGTTTCTGTTTGAATTAAGATTATTTTTTTCTTACCCCATGGACAGATAATTTTGCTTCCCCTGGAAAACAAGACATAATATCTTATCTAATGTTACTTATCTAGTAAATGCATCTTGATTTAAGAATTTGTAGATATTTGGACTGGAAACCAGACAAGAAGTAAGAAAAGCATTTTTGCAGTGCATGACTTTATTTCTGGACATGCAGAATTGGAGCAACAGCTGGAGCCTCGAGGAACAAATTGCGAGTGATATGGGTCATTTTAGCCGTCCATCATTGTACATAAAATTGGCATTCATTACAAAAACACAAACAATTGCTGGACAATAGGGGTGCTATTTCATAAAGTTGTAGGGAAAAATATTATCAATGTATGAATTCATTTTACGTACTGTAAGAAAACCTGCTTTATTTTAAGGTGTCATTGTTACAATGTAATTATACATTTAAGTATTGTGTAATATATGCACTGTTTGGTTAAACTTTATTTTAAGGTGTCATTGTTACAGTGTAATTATATATTTAAGTACTGAGTAATATTAAGCAAGTTCATGTACTTACTATAGGGTTAGGATTAGGATTTGGTTGAGGGTTAATTGCATGTAATTATGCGTAATTTACTGTTATTACTATGGTAAGTACATGTATCAACAAGGACACTGTAAAATAAAGTGTAACCGAAAACCTTTCTCACCAACTTTGTGTTGTAAAGTGTCATGCACTTCTTCCACCGTTTGGTCAAAGAAGCATTTGATTTCAAAACCGTTATTACTATTTAATGATTGTTATTAAAAAAAAGGTGGATCTTTATGCTGCAACACTGTGACGTCTTTACCTTGTTTGTTCGATCATGACCAGCCAAACATTCACACAACCAATGTGAGTTTGTTCGGTTTAAGAAACCTGTTTGATTGAGATGATGCCACACATGTCATATACAGTATGTGACCCTGGATCACAAAACCAGTCACATGGGTCAATTTTTTGAACTTGAGATTTATACATAATCTGAAAGCTGAATAAATAAGATTTCCATTGATGTATGGTTTGTTAGGATAGGACAACATTTGGCCGAGATACAACTTTTTGAAAATCTGGAATCTGAGGGTGAAAAAAATCGAAACATTGCGAAAATCTCCTTTAAAGTTGTGCATTTATGTTCGCGATTGTGCTGCATCCACTCACAAAAATAAATGTTTTATATATTTACTGTAGGAAATGTACAAAATATATTCAAGGACCATGATCTTTACTTAATATCCTAATGATTTTTGGCATAAAAGAAAAATGTATAATTTTGACCCATGTATTGTTGGCTATTGCCGCAAATATACCCGTGCGACATGGACTGGTTTTGTGATCCAGGGTCACATATATGTATCTCTCTCTCTCTCTCTATAGGGGAGGCAACATGCTATTGTTGTCAGCTAATCTGAGACCTGGGTTATTGCTCACTGCTTCTTCTTTATTGACCCAACCGTTGTCAAATAAGCCATTATTCTGTTTTCCATCTTCTTAAGCATTAAAGCAGTGTTTATTTCCCCACAGACACGTCCAAGGCCGAAACACAATTGGGAGACAATAATATCATGACCCAAGTTATTACGACCTGCAGAGGTTCATAGCAAAGAAAAAAAATCCCGAAACTAGCAGATATGCTCACAACAAATTCAAGTACTTGAAATGTCTCTGCATGTTCATGTCAGAGGATATTGTTTATTAAACATCATGATCATTTTATTTCGGACGGATCGAAGAACACAATACAATACAAGTGGGGGGAATTGCTGAGAAGCATGTCACAAACACAGAAAAAATAAATGAATAAAGTTATTCTATTTACTTCTATTTAACAACCATTTAACAGGAAAACTAAAAAAGTAATACATTGATTTGTGGGCGGATTTTCAGAATAAGCAATTAAAACTTGAGGAGCCAAATGGGTCAGTTTGAGTATGAGATGTATAAGACATCATTCGAAATCATTTTCGTTGGTCAATCCCTTACAGCTATTTAATAATTGATGGCAGTTATTAAAAGAAATACCCATTGTAGAAACCTATAAATCACTGTAGTTTCAGTACAGAGGTGAAACAAGCATATGGATTGTGGCTTTTTCCTCATTTTAGTAACAAACTGTGCATGAGACGTCACAGTGACACATTATCATTCACTGATAGTTGTCTGGGATTGTGCAGTTTACCCGCGTGTTTGCAGACAGCTTGTGTTTTTTTACTGACTGGACTTGTTTTCCATGTGCATTAGAATGAAGCATTTCTCTGTTTCTATCGGCTCTTCTGGCAGCGTCTTCACATTTGTCTCCATTAGTGCTGCCGAACACACCGGCTAATGAAGCCACGGTTTGCTGTCATTGCCTCAGACCGTTTCTCTTTATTCTTTTATTCACTATTGGCTCTCTTTTCCATCGAGAATGTTTTGAGTGCATTGTAAAAAAAAAAAAAAAAAGAATCTGTTAAATTTACGGTAAAAAACGGGCAGCTGTGATTGCCTGAAATTTACCGTAAAAAATACGGTAGCAACATTTTAGATTTTACAGACTTTACTTAAATTTACAGTAATAAAACGTATTTAATTACCTGATATAATGTTAATTTACAGACCTATTGAAGTATTCATATCTGTTTTGTACTATTATACACTGACAACCACCAATCACAATGGTGATGAAAATCACATGATGAATTAAAGCTCATCACAAGCAGCTCTTCCACACTAATTCATATAGAAGCTGCACAGTGTCATTCACACAAACACTAAACACCATCATGGTAACACACATGAAATAAAAAAAATGCAATAAACATTCATTTAACAACATTAAATGTAACATAAAACCCTAATGTCATAACTGATTAGAAAAAAAAACTATGAAGAAGCATAGTTATTTCAACAAAAATTATTAAATCATTAAATGTACCATTAGATATATCACAGTTGTTTACCGTATATAGTAAGGAAACTTTCTGTTAACCAATTAACAGTTTTTCACTGTAGCATTTTTAGTCTTTGACCGTTAAAATCACGATCATTTTTACCATGTGTGCATGTGTGTGTTTCTCATTGATTAACAAATGCTTTATGTTTTGCTTCTAATTTTTGTGGGACTATGAAAGATGAAATGTGATCTAAAAGTATGTGTTCATATGAACAGAATGGGTTGCATTATGCTCTGATGTTGCATTCTATTTCTGTACTGTATAATGGTTTGTTCTGGACTGTCATAATGAGAGATAAAGCCAGCAAACAAAGTCTTCTTGCAAGCATTTTCCATCCAGTTTTACTTGAGCTGCAAATAGCAGCACTAAAATGCTCTTTTATGTAACATGTGAAAGAGAAATCGAGATATACAGTATGTGTCATTCTCGGCCTCTCAAGGGCAATTACTGTGCCACTGAAATACCAGCTGTCATATTCCTGTTATGGAGGCATAAAAGCAGCACCATTAGAGAAGACTAGAAAACCAACCTTATACCGCACACATACTGCACTATACAGGGTCCATGCCATGTACATTTATGCAGGACTCATGTATTAGCAATAGATTTGATGAATTTTGCGATGGTGCTTTGTCAAGTCAAGTCAAGTCATTTCATTTATATAGCGCTTTTAACAATGTAGATTGTCTCAAAGCAGCTTCACAGAGATAAATGTATAATATAACGTAAGATTGTTTTGGCTTTATAGCGGTTCTTTAATAAAGTTATTTTCCAGCTAAAGTTAGTTTTGATTGATTCGCTTCCGTCGCAACGATCATTTGTTTTTAAATTAGGGCCGCCAAGACGACACCATTCTCTCTACACAGACTTTAGCGAACCTGTGAGAAACGCTGATGGCGTTCAGATGCGCATTAAGAACGGGTTCTATAGTTATGTGCGTTTGAATATATGTGTGCAGGTTTGGAATTCCCTACAAACCAAACCTAAACAAATTACTGGTGTTTCCTTATAGTTTTGATTCAGAATTTTATTTTATTTTATCAATTCGGGGTAGATACGCAAATTGAGTTTTCCCGACGACGCGTTATCTGTAGAGTGGGAAAGGGATCCTCCATAGGGAGAGACTAGTTGGCCCTTCAGCACTGCGTTGTCATCGGGTCCAGGCGAAGGTCCTTCATCAGATCTGGAAACGGCCTGGATCCGGCAGGCTGCGGGAAAACCTTGGGATAAACAAAGACACTAAAATTAGCGTAGATGCCATTCTTCTCATGATGTAACAAGTACATCAGGATTTATGGGAAGTGTTCCCGGTTCCAGCTGACCTAATCTATGCAGCCTAATATTGAATTATAGAAGTCTATAATGTATTATGTGAACGCTATGTCAAAGAGATGTGTCTTTAATCTAGATTTGAACTGACAGAGTGTGTCTGCTTCCCGGACAATGGTAGGAAGACTGTTCCAAAGTTTTGGTGCTAAATAGGAAAAGGATCTACCGCCAGCAGTCGATTTAGATATTCTAGGTATTATCAACTGGCCGGAATTTTGAGATCGCAATAGACGTGAAGGAGTATAATGCGTTAAGAGCTCGCTCAAGTACTGCGGAGCTAAACCATTTAGTGCTTTGTAAGTAATCAGCAATATTTTAAAATTGATGCGATGTTTAATAGGGAGCCAGTGCAGTTTTGACAGAACCGGGCTAATATGGTCATACTTCCTGGTTCTGGTAAGAACTCGAGCTGCTGCGTTTTGAACCAGCTGTAGTTTGTTTATTAAGCGTGCAGGGCAACCACCCAGTAGAGCATTACAATAATCTAGCCTTGAGGTCATGAACGCATGGACTAATTGTTCCGCATTTGTCAATGAGAGCATATGGCGTAATTTAGATATATTTTTAAGATGGAAAAATGCGGTTTTACAGATACTAGACACGTGACTTTCAAATGAAAGATTGGTATCAAAGAGCACACCCAGGTTCCTAACCGACGACGAAGACTTAACAGAGCAGCCATCAAGTGTTAGACAGTATTCTAGGTTATTACGTGAGGAAGTTTTTTGTCCAATAATTAGAATCTCTGTTTTTTCAGAATTTAGAAGTAGGAAATTACGAGTCATCCAGTTTTTTATATCAGCTATGCATTCTGTTAATTTAGTGAATTGGTAAGTTTCGTTAGGTTTTGAAGAAATATAGAGCTGAGTATCGTCGGCATAACAGTGAAAGCTAATGCCATGTTTCCTAATGATATCTCCTAAGGGTAGCATGTACAGAGTGAACAGCAGCGGTCCTAGTACTGAGCCCTGTGGTACGCCATACTGAACTTGTGATTGATAAGACATCTCTTCATTTACTGCTACAAACTGATAACGGTCAGATAAGTATGATTTAAACCATGCTAGTGCAATTCCACTAATGCCAACATAGTTTTCTAGTCTATTTAAAAGAATGTTGTGGTCAATGGTGTCAAACGCAGCACTAAGATCGAGTAACACTAATAGAGAGACACAACCACGATCGGATGATAAGAGCAAATCATTTGTTAGTCTAACGAGAGCAGTCTCAGTACTATGGTATGGTCTAAATCCGGACTGAAAATCCTCGCAGATATCATTTCTTTCTAGAAAGGAACATAGTTGTGAAGATACTGCCTTTTCTAGTATCTTTGACAGAAAGGGTAGATTCGAGATCGGCCTGTAATTGACTAATTCTGAAGGATCAAGTTGCATTTTTTTAACAAGCGGTTTAATCAAAGCCAGCTTAAAGTTTTTTGGTACGTATCCTAGAGACAAAGAGGAATTAATGATATTAAGAAGAGGATCTATGACCTCTGGAAGCATCTCTTTCAGTAGCTTAGTCGGTATAGGGTCTAACATACATGTTGTAGATTTAGATGATTTAACGAGTTTAGTAAATTCTTCCTCTCCTATAGCAATGAATGAATCAAATTTTTCCTCAGGGAGACTACAATGCACTGCCTGATGCGATACTGTAGTAGACGGTTGCATAGTTATAATTTTGTCCCTGATATTATCAATCTTATAAGTGAAGAAGTTCATAAAGTCATTACTGCTGTGCTGCTTGGAAACTTCTGTGTTTGAAGCTTTCTTTTTCGTTAGTTTAGCCACTGTTTCAAATAAATACCTAGGATTATGTTTATTTTCTTCTAATAGGTTTGAAAAATAAGCAGATCTAGCAGCTTTTAAAGCCTCTCTGTAAGCAATCGAGCTCTCTTTCCATGAAATGCGAAATACCTCTAATTTTGTTTTCTTCCAGTTGCGCTCCATTTTTCTGGCTGCTCTCTTAAGGGCCCGAGTGTGCTCGTTGTACCACGGCGTTGGATTATTTTCTTTAATCTTCTTTAAGCGCAAAGGAGCAACTGTGTCTAAAGTGCTGGAAAAGAGAGAGTTAAAAGTTTCTGTTGCAATATCAAGTTTTTCTAAGCTATCTGAGATGCTGAGATGATGAAACTGGTCAGGAAGATTATTAATAAAGCAATCTTTAGTAGCAGAAGTGATAGGTCTAACATATTTGTAACACGGAGTCGGCTTTGCAGCCTTGGCTAAATGTAATTTACACGAGACTAGATAATGATCTGAGATGTCATCGCTCTGCTGCAGAATTTCAACGGCATTAACATCTATTCCGTGTGATAATATTAGATCTAGAGTATGATTACGACGATGAGTAGGTCCTGACACGTGTTGTCTAACTCCAATTGAGTTTACAATGTCTTTAAATGCCAAACCCAATGCATCTTTTTCATTATCGATGTGTATATTAAAATCACCAACAATTAGTACTTTATCTGCAGCCAATACTAACTCTGATAGAAAGTCCGCAAATTCTTTGATAAAGTCTGTATGGTGCCCTGGTGGCCTGTATACAGTAGCCAGCACACATCTCAAACGTGATTTATCATTTTTACTATATATTTTTACATTAAGCACTAACACTTCAAAAGAATTATATTCGAAACTTGATTTCTTAGTGGTTTTGAAAATATTACTATAAATTACAGCAACACCACCCCCTTTGCGTTTCAGACGGGGTTCATGTTTATAACAGTAATCTTGCGGGGTGGACTCATTTAAAGCATTTGTCTCACTCTCAGTGTTGGAAAGCTCAGGAGCAACAAAGCAAGATCCCTTTAGCCTCAAATTAGCTCTAGCCTTAATTTGTATAGTAATTCTTATATTTTAATAAAGCAAAAAATGTGTTGTATGGTTTATGGTTGTGTTTTCGGCCAAATGTACTGTGTTAATATGAAATAATTTTTCACAGGTCATTGCATTGTGTTTTAAAACCTGTTCTGTTTTTTAACAAAAAAATTGTCATAGCTCTGATATAGTTATTTTTGTTGGAAATTCAACCCAAATATATACATTACATAAAATGCAATACATAAAAAGGTAGTAATGCAGTCATTGCAATGAATTAAATACTTTACAAATGAAAGGTAATTTATCTCGATGATGTTTTTTTTTTTTAACACTGCAGGATTAATTGCACAGCAGAATCTCAACATTACATGAGCTACAGAAAAACACTGAACTACTGCTCTCTAAAAATGACATCCTTCACAATACAAAAACTGGTATGATAATGCCAACTTTTCAAAAGATGGTTGAAATGAGCAAAACAAACTTCATCTCAACTTCAGCTCTTCATAAACATCAGTACAGCGTTTGAAACTGACCAGAGCAGATTTCTGAAAGTCTGATATCGTTTTTTAAAAATAATATTCCCTTAAATTACATCACAAGCACATGCATTCACTTTAATCAGATGGAGTTCATATGGAACTGCAGAACAGGAACAACCGTTTCAGTTTTTCATCCCATGCCTCACTTCTCCTCACTCTCTCTTTCTGTCATTTTTGCATCTGTTGTTATTGGCCATTTCTAGGTCTTGGCGTCTCACAGCTGGCACTTATGAAGAGACACACGTGGCTTTCAGGAGCAGAGAGAAGAGGAGCGTGTGCCAGTAAAACACCACACCTGCCATCACTCAACCTGAAAACCCATCGACTGCCGCTCTGAAACACAGCCAGAGATGATGCATGTGTTTAGTGTGTGTTTGTGCACTCAAGATCAATGTTCAAGCAGAAAGCAAAGTTTTGTGCTTGTAATTGAGCTCTTGTGACTGTCTGGATACAAAGAACACAAATCTCAACACTGCATGGTGTGCAGCAGGGTTATTTTTGGTGACTAAATCTAAAACTATTTCTGTTCATTTAAAAATAAAGCCAAAATAATATAAAAACTCAATTTTAGTTGAAAAACATACAAAAATGTTGCCTTGGCACTAAAATAAATTAACTGAAAATAAATTAAAACTAAAACTGAAATAAAAATAAACTAAACCTAAATAGCAATATTTAAAGAAAACCGTAAACGTAAAGTAAATGTAAAACTGTAAGATAATAATATAAGATAATATATTTGAATACTTTGAATTTATGTATACATTTATGAACATGACATCAAATGCTGTTGTTTAAAGTAATTTCACATGCTAGAAGTCTAGTGTAACCTTCGGGAAAATGATTGCACACCGATAGTGGAGTTGTTTCTTTGTTCTATGCATTTTTAAAACGTTATGTTTGCTTCAGCCACATGCAAAAATTAGCAATGACTCCTTCAAACAAATTGTGCTAACTTCTGAACATTTCTTTGTTCAATCAGGCATTTTAAAATGCTTTTTTTTTTAGGTTGTTTCCTTCTTAAGCCTGTCAGCAAGAGCTCTTACCAAAGCAGCAGTGGGTGCCTGAACCTTTTCATTACCATTTAATCACTAACTCATTAACACAGCCAGCCTGTCTTGCAGGCCAATCAATTATCATATCGATCAACTAAGTGCTGAGGCCAAAATAAAATCTCAAATCAGCCGACGCTGCAACACGCTGCTCATGCAAGGTTCTCAGCTTGAAAGCCAACGGCATCAAGGGCCAATAAAGCAGTCAAAAGATTAGCTTTCAGAAAATCTATATTCTGTATTTGCGCTGCAAGCCATGTTGTCCACAGCTTATATGAAGACACTTGACCTCATTTAATGACACCTTCACGGTTAGCAGCTGCTAAAGTGCTGGCCTTGTCCCTCACAGCAAGAGAGACATTTAAATCCACCAGACTGTATCTGCAATAAAACTCGATGTTAAAAGCAAACATCGCTGATTGAAAAGTTCTGAGAGACAGCATGCAATTTTCTAGTGACCTTTAAAGCAACTAAAAACTTGTGAAAAACATTCAACAGACAACTACTGTGTGAATGATTTTATGTATTATTATTACTATTGAGAGTGCATCTGTGCATGGCTTAAATCATATGGTTTGACAAAAAACAAGACTTTTCTCCTTTCTGTGGACTGTTCCTTTCATTTCTAGGGTTTTTGTTTAGAGTTTGGGGTCTGCCGTTACAATACGCCATCAAGTAGTGATCTTACCCTCTTCATTTACATGTTAAACATCTTCTCCATGTTGGCAAAAGCAAACGTTCTCAAGATCAGTCCGGGTTAAACTCCCTTGGGCTCAGCACCTGATCCTGATGTCTGTCAGTGGGTTTGAGAACCAGGCAGATTAACATTTGTGAGGCATATTCAGCTATTTTAGCACAGGTTATTCCATTTCCTCCATCCTCACAGCTATACTTAATATTTATGAACCTGCTATGGTTGGACGGTCTGTGAGATTATAAAACACTGCAGTCTAGCTCAAAGAAATGAAGGCAAAGACCAGTATATCAATGTGAAGGCTGCTCAAAAACCATATATATATATGTATTTATATAGGGCATTATAGTGATGTCTGTCAGGAAGGAATATTTTATGCATTTGCTCTAACAGCAACAAAAAAGTAAGACTCTCTTAGGGTACGTTTACACGACAACAATGTACTAAAAACAGAAATGTTTTTTCTTTGTGTTTTTCACGTACAGATGATAACGTTGTCAAAATGACCCCCATTCGGATCCGCGAAAACGACTAAAAACGCTGTATTCTGCTGCCAGGCCAGTAGTTGGCAATGTGCTGTGTGCCAGTAGATGGACACGTAATAGCCTACATGTGCATGATGTCCCTGTTTTCATGAATTGCGTTTTTGTAGTTTACATGGAGACGATGAGGTATTGTTCTCAAAAAACATTTCAATAGTTCGCGGTTTCAGGCACCGTTTCAGAACGGCTAAAACAGAAAACATTTTAGTTGTCACGTAAACAACCCCTCAGATCTAATAAATCTAACTGGATCTAATCAAGTCCTCCAGGGAAGTTCATATTTACAAGCTGGGAAGTCATAATTACTACATACTGGTGCATTCAAGTCAAAATCTTCAGCAAGGGTTTTTTAATCTACTTCTATAACATGATGTGTTTTTTTTTTGTGTGTGTTTTTTAAGGTTTATTCAACTTATGATGGTGCTGTAAATTTAACCGCTATGTTTCGTAATTGTACAATCATAGGCTACAGTGTACATGCAAAAAAAAAAAAAAAAAAAATCATTTCAACAAATTTACTGTTTATATAGACACTGAATCTATTTTGTCCGCCATTTTGTCTCACTGACATGCCACCTATAGGTGCCTAAAGAAAGTTGAGTTTCCCACTATTTGTTCATGTGCGTTCAACTCTTTCCAACATGACTTGAACACACCATAAGGTGTGAACACACACTTGAACACACCATCTGTACATCATGCACCACTATTGAATGAAAAGTAGTCATATTCCGGGGCAATAATTGTGGAAATGTTTAGTTTGCACACTTAGATGAGATGGTGACTTTCAATGCACCTGATAGTGCGAGCAGTTTATATCCCTCCGCCTAATTGATAATTCACCTGACCTCATCACACACACGCGCCCCTCCGCGTGTGTTCCTCCGCGCTCCGGGACACCGACGCCCACTCGACCGACACACGCGCGCGCTCGGCTGCCGGTTCACTGGAAGATCTGATGAGTGCATAGAGCAGACATGGGCTCGTTTGGAGAGATGCTGTGGATTTTACACTCGGTGGGAATTTATGCCCAAATCAGCGCGAATTTGGTGGTGGACAACCACGTATCTGGAAACGGTAGGCGTGAGGAACGGGAACTAATGAAACGGGATTGAGTGTCGTGGGATGTGTCTCAAATGAGCTGCCAACCTAGATTGCGTTTCTGGGGCATCATACATGCGTGAACCGATTCAGAACGCAAATATATCCTGTCTGGATAGGCAGCTTATTAAATTTTGCGCTTCTGTTGTTGATTTTATGAAGTGTTTAACTCAACATTTATGAATAGAGCTTGAAACCATTGTTTTAGAAAGTTTCTTATAAACTGCTGATATAAAGTTTCTTAGTAAAGAAAATATGTTTTATGATAGATGATATTAGCTGAAATAGGTCATGAAGCAGTTTAAACTCAAACCAGATTAAAACAGACTGGGGCAAATTGTCGAAGATATCACAGTAACTATAAAGTAGGCTATTATTATTGATTTATAAAATTCCATTTAGCCTAAATTTACTTTTTCTAGCAGTGCTTTGTTTGATGGTAACACCTAGTTAAAGCTGCCTTAAATAGCAAATAGAAATAACATTATTGTAATTTTTGTATGGGTATCAAATGAATAAAACCATTCATTAAGACGAGTCAACTACTGTAAATGAAAGTTTAATCTGTGCTCTCATGACAGGTTTGAGTATTTTCTGAGACTGTTATGATTTTTTTTTTTTTTTTTTTATGTCAGGTTGCAACAGTTTTGTGTTTCATAATTGTTTTGTACAATGCATTTTATTGAACATTTTTAAAATACAAAATGTAAACAAGCCAGATTAAAGCAACATTGCTAATTTACATCCACATGTTTAACTGTTTATATTTAAATAAAAAGCTTCTATTAATGGCAGGGTCCATTGGCAACACGCACCAACAGTGGAAACGACAAATATTCAACTATATTTTGATCTATAATTTCAAACAGACATAAACAGAATTAAGAGCCATTCATTATGTCTTTAGTCAAATTTAATCCAAACATAACTGAATTGCAGTCCTGCAAGGATGTAACCAGCTGGACAGAAAATAAAATGTAAGATCTAAGGGTTTTCCACGGTCGTCTTCTCCAAGCCTTCATCTCTGACGCTAATGTTGTGACATGATGTCATGATAGGCATGAGCAGCACAAAATTCCCAGTTTTCCTTTTTCCGACAGCTAGTGTCTTGACATTGAACTGATGCTTAAAGTCCCCATGAAATCAAATTGACGTTTTTTGGCTTTTAGTATGAATATGTTAGCTTTACTGTAGTCTGTTATCTATAAGCTAGTGTGCTCCAAAACAATGACAAAATTCACATTTAGAAGATAATTAAAAATGCACAGTCTCTCACTCCCGCCAACATGGATCAATGATTTTGATGACATCACTCTGCACTTCAGCTTCTCATCAGATTTTCTGTCCAATCAAATGCTCTCTAGAATCTGAAGCCCCGCCCCAGCTACATTATAAATAGACGCTGAAGCTGCGGCTGAAATCACTTGTTCACACATTTATTATTTTCTACATGGTGAATGGCACATAGTGCACTATGGGAACGATTCAGACGGTGTAAATATGCTTTCCGTTGGGGCGAATAAAGTCTGGTTTCACGTCAGTGTCACACGAACCGGTCCAGAGACACGACACACAGAGCGGATCATACGATCGAGTCGCCACAGACCAGAAAACGCATCGGACCCGACTGAGTTCTGCACAGAATACTATATTTTAAAGCGATATGGAGGAGAAACAGTTCGAGATTAGCAGGAAACTGTGGCCTTAACGACTCGAGCTCAGCGGCTCTGGCCGAGCGGTGATATAAACTAAACGCTATTGGTTATTTTAAAAAGGGGAGGAGCTGTTTCCTGTTTCAGTGGACTTTACATTCACACATTGAAGAATGCTGCGTGTTTAGGCAGTGGACCTTTGAGTCGTGGCAACTGATGTAGATATATTGAATATTGACAGTACAGTCAGTATTGAACAGACAGATTCAATTTCATCACTTGCAAAATGACCATAGTTTTTCATTCTGTTCTCAGCTTTCAATGGTGTAAAAAGAACAGTGGGTAATTTCCCTGAATGGGAATAGTTTCATGGCCATCTTTTACAGTAATTCAGTCACGCTCAGGTTTTTGTAACTGTGCTTCCCCTGCTTTGTTCTCCTGTGTTGTGTGATGAATGCTGTGTATTTTTGATCTGTTAATCTGTCTTTGATCAATATAAAGAGAGAGCTGTGAATTAGCGGATTATTGATCGGCTAATGCCTTGAATCTCTCAGGTTAGATTACCAGCCTCTCCACTGGGAGTCAATTAAAAGTTAAAGTTAGTCCTGAAATCTATACGGTCTTGTGTTTCAGTGAAGTGCACAAGCTGAGTGAACGATCCGATGAGTTCTGTGAAAATTCACTCTCATGTTCTGCTTTAAGGAAGAAACTGTAGGAGACTAACACCACAAAACATCACAGAATTCATCAAATCGTTTGACCTTACTGATTCCTTCAAAAATGATTTTCTGTATGATGATGTCATTTTGAAACTGGCTTTTGTTAGTTACAGGAAATAGATTTTCCATCATGTTAGCCTTTTGTAAAGCTATATTGAGTATATATTTTTTTTTTTCAATTACGGAAATAAACTGGCAGCTGTGGTTACCAGAAATTTCCTGTAAAAAAGACTTAACAGACTTAACTTAAAATTTACAGTAATAAACCGTATTTCATTATCTGATATAATGTTAATTTACCGACCTGTTGAAGTATAAATATCTGTTTTGTACCATTGTAATACACTGACAGCCAATCACAGCAGTGATGAGAGACACATGATCAATCAAAGCTCAAAGTTAATATGTATAGAAGCTGCACAGTGTCATTCACACAAACACTAAACACCATCATGGTAACACACATGAAATTAAAAAAATACAGTAAACATTAATTTAACAACATTAAATGTAACATAAAACCCTAATGTTATAACTGATTAGGGAAAAACTAAGAAAACTATGACGAAACATAGTTATTTAAACAAAAATACATCAAATGTGAAGTGTCACGCAGGGAATTGTGGGAATGTCAATTTACGGTTTTTCAATGTAAATTATTCAATGACTTGATCATTTTCACTTCCAAAAACTAAATTTAACAGTATAAATGTTACAGTAAAATTAGATCTATCACAGTTATTTGCCGTATATAATAAGGAAACTTTCTGTTAACCAATGAACAGTGTTTCACTGTAGCATTTTTACAGTCTTCTACACATTTTTTTACAGTGCAATTCAACCATTTTAATTAGAGAAAGAAAAAATGAAGACACAGCTGGAATATATCTGATAAATTGTCAGTTTATCATTGCAGAAGTTGACAAACATGAACAAATGTTCTTAATTGGAATATTTAATAAAAACTAACATCATTTCCATTTTAAAGCCGGTATATTGAAACATGGGAGCATTTGCTGCACAGACTTTGCCATATCATGTTCAGCTGTGATTTGTCTCCGTTTCTCAGGTCAGCATGAGCTGGTTTAATAATGACTACAGGGGGTTTCGTGACCTATGCTGTCTGTCTTCATCTGTGTGGAGGTCTTCCTCCAGCTGAGATTAAACCATGAACCCTTTGTTGAGGCGAGGGAACAAACATCATGCTGGTGTCTGCAGCTTTCTTATTTGTCATTTATTATTTCTTTTTCTTGCCTTCCTACACTCACACTCACTTCTGTCATTCAGTGGTACACCTTTTGAGAATTGCTGTAGTTAATGCTAACTTCTCAGTAGGTAGAGAGATCTGTTGTAACATTGCATGTCATTCACTGGTGCAGTAAAAGCCCTGATGGCTAAAATGAGGCTTTTAAAGCTGGCTGTGTCTGCAATCTGAAAAACATCGCCATATACAGAGATAGGAAGGCAACAATGCATGTCAGAATCCAAAGTTCAAATATGCATTTGTCGCCAGTTTTTGAAGCTTAGTCAGTGCCTTCATGCAAACGCTGCCTATTAAAGGGATAGGTCGGCCAAAAATGATATTTAACCCATGATTTACTCACTCTCAAGCCGTTCGAGATGCATATGTCAATCATTTTTCAGACGAACACATTTTCTGTTATTTTAGAAAATGTCATAGAACTTTCAGTGGTTGTAATGTGAAGCTATGGGGTCCACCTCCTTCAAGTCCAAGTCCATCTGCCGTGAACGCGTGTCGACCGTTGCTGGAAGCCAGTTATTTTCATTTATAAAGTTTTAAATATGTATATTTTTACGACAAAACCGCACGGATTACCCTCAGAAGGCCTTCGTTTATCCCCCTGGAGCCGGATGGATTACTTTTGTGAAGGATGCATGCACATTTTGGGACTTGAAGGAGGTGGACCCCATAACTTCACATTATAACCACTGAAAGTTCTAAGACATTTTCTAAAATAACTGAAAATGTGTTCGTCTGAAAAAAGCTTGACATATGCATCTCGAACGGCTTGAGGGTGAGTAAATCATGGGTTAAATATCATTTTTGGCCGAACTATCTCTTTAAGTCATTGACAGACTGGTAAGCAAGGCTGCTAGGTTTCACACACTGAGTTTTAGTCCACGGTAATTCTGATTGGTCAATACAGTGTTCCTGTCATCCTAAAATACACATTATACTAACATCTACTGTGTATACAGGCACTCTACTGCAGTCTTTAACTGTGACTTCTCACAATATTGCAAGACCTCTTGTACCTTATTTCTTAATTTATCAAACAAGGTAAGAAATAAAGCACGCACAAATAACAAGCATTCGGCCTTTGGGTTAGAGAGCAATTATGTATTTAATGCAGAACAATGTTGCCTGTAATATTAGAGTTAAAATGTAATTAATTTCACTGAATTCATTAAAAATAATACAATTATTGAATGCGTAATTAACTTGATTTGATTGCGCTAGCATGCAATTAAACACAAGTGCATTTCCATGGAAAAACGTCACCATGAAGAACAAGGAACATCCCAAAAGATCCGAGGGAATATTCCTGGGAAATCAGTCAGCGCAAGTATACAGGATGATTTCTAAAGCATTACAAGCATGCTGTTATTCCTCTTGCTTATGTAATATTACTTAAATATTCTAAAAATATCATGCTATATTTCAATATTTTTATTAATCCTGGAAAAAGTTACCTTGCATTTTTCACTATAGAAAAATAACAATTATAATAGTAACTTTTATTTGAATATAGTTTATTTAAAGGTAGATTTTCAAGTCAAGAGGAAAAGAAAAAAACAAAATATTATACATGATATACAGTACAAAAAATAATACAGTATGAATATGCAAAAAGGACAATCAACAAAATAAAATATACAGTTTATAAGGAAAAAAAACAAATCAAATGCAGCTGTTCTAATTAAAAAATGTTTTTGCTGAATGCAGAAGAACTTGTAGTTAAACATTTTAGGTCGTTCATGTATTTCACCCATAAATAAAATGTGCATTTACATTTATGCATGCATCAGTCGCTTTTATCCTAGAGGAACATAAGCAATTTGTCACAGAGCCAAAAATATTTGTTGTATACAATGCCAGGTTTATTAGAAAGCTAGATTAGGAAACGACTCGAGCTACAGCAGAGGAGAAATGCAGAGAAGAAAAGGACATATTTTCACTTGCATCGGAAATTCATAAATCCCATTTGAGTGACAAAAAGATCAATCAGAGAAGCAGTGTGAAGATGTGCAGTGCTTATAAACAGTTAAAAGAAAGATGACTGTAACTTCTGCCACTGGTGATCCTGTAAATGCTCTGGCTCTGATGAGCATATACAGCTTTTTCAGTCAAGATCTGTTAAATATGAGTGTTAGCACTGGTCAGATCAGCTCTCAGACTGTAACGCTGCACCATCTTAGACTCTGGGTAATAACCTTTATACCAGCCGAATAGAGACTGTGCATATTAATGACCAGAGAAACTGTCTTTCTCTCTCCAAACAAAGACAACAGATGGTCACACTGTACACTCTCATTACAGAGACAAAGAGCAGAAATCAGGGAGTAATTACAAAGATGCAAAGGGAAAAGATGTTGACAATGTGCATGTGTGTCTGTGTGTGTGTGTGTGTGTGTGTGTGTGTGTGTTACTAATGTTGCACAGACTCAAAATGCTGACATTGTCACAGGTGCTATCTTGAGGTTTGTTGAGTGCAATAGTTTCAGATCACTGCTAAATTACCAGGATATCAAAGATCTTCGAAGATTTTTTATGCCAGGCAAATATGTGACCCTGGATCACAAAACCAGTCACATGTCGCACGGGTATATTTGTGGCAATAGCCAACAATACATTGTATGGGTCAAAATTATCGATTTTTCTTTTATGCCAAAAATCATTAGGATATTAAGTAAAGATCATGTTCCATGAAGATATTTTGTACATTTCCTACCGTAAATATATAAAACATTTATTTTTGTGAGTGAATGCAGCACAATCCTGAACATAAATGGACAACTTTAAAGGAGATTTTCTCAATGTTTCGATTTTTTTGCACCCTCAGATTCCAGATTTTCAAATAGTTGTATCTCGGCCAAATATTGTCCTATCCTATCAAACCATTCATCAATAGAAAGCTTATTTATTCAGCTTGCATATGATGTATAAATCTCAATTTCATAAAATTGCTCCATGTGACTGCTTTTGTGGTCCAGGCAAATATAGTGAAAAATGTCCCCTAGCATTTCTAAGCTAATAAAAATGCAAATCTTTGGGTTTGCATGAGGCTAATATTTAATAATATAATTGTCTGTGATCGTTATTCCTTAATTATTTTATTTATTTTTTCGCATTCATACGTTTTTGCAAAACACCAAACACGTACCTATATATACAATTCACCGCAGTTTACAACTTTCATTGCCTTTTCAGACAAAGTATGATTATAGGGGAAGCTTATCAATTAATATTCACTTATTTGAAAGACTTGAACAATAGTCCAGTGAGAAATAAATAGCAGAATTGAATGAAGAAATGGAGAACGGCAGAGTCATTGTGAGTCCATTTAGGCCATCAGACTGTGTGTGTGTGTGTGTGTGTGTGTGTGTGTGTGTGTGTTTTATACTAATGAATTAATTATATTGTTTGTCCTCAAATGTATCTGCTTAATTATCTCCAGTCCTGTTTGCAATTAGTTTTCTTGAGCTTTGGACTGTCAGACCTCTAAACACACACATGCACACTTACACACACGACTGAAAGCATCTGTGTGAAGAGATTCGCAGAACCAGTATGATTACATCTATAGAGAGCAGGATGACTAATAGTAGTTTTAATCTCTTCCTCTTCAGCTCTTTTCACCGAGGTTCCTCGTGACGTGGTGTCTCAGGCTGGAGATGACGTGGAGATGTCGTGCTCCTTCAGAGGAGCTTCTTCATCCTCAGTCTCTTTGGAGATCCAGTGGTGGTACACCAGACACAGCCGAGACTGGGCGGAGCCACAGGCGTCCACAACCAATCAGGAAAGCCGCAAACTCACCTTTGAGTTGTTTGAATGTGTTTACGTTGTTTTCATCTATGAAAGCTGCAGTCCGTAGCTTTTTTGGGTTAAAAATTATACGAAATAAAATTTTGAGCGAGAACATAACCAGCCAGTGTTCAAAACTCTCTGCTTGCCTTAGCTCGATTCAAAACGGTAAGCTTGTAATAATGTTTTTAACTCCAGTGGTACTGGTGGATTTCCGCGGGAAACTCGAGCATGTCTTTGCGTCATTACGTCACATCTGTACACATAAAGAAGAGTCTCGGCTAGTCGGCTATGAGTGTGAGGATGTTGGAGGTGGAGATTTATAGCCTTTTCTCACAGCACTTGATATAATTAAACTTATCAATTTGATGGCGGATCCAGAAAGGTTCAAACGACAATCACCAGGAGAATAACCCGCTGTAAAACGCGAAAGACTTCGGACTTAGGAGAAAAAAAGAGACTGCAACCGGCCCGTGTGAAAACAAGGACAAATATTGGAAGGGCATTAAATGTAGTCAATCAATGCTGATGTTGTTAACATTAACAATTTGAGAACAAAGTATAATCTGCACGGTTTGACGTGATATAAGTGATTGTTACATTTAATCGGCGTGATTTACTGCAATGCTTTTTTCCCCTTAGTTGGTCAGAACAAAAGTGGATGTTACTTACTTGTTCAGACGACATTTTCCGGTGAAAATTCTTATGTTGGTCATACTTCCAAAAAGTAGAATCTGTGATTGCGAATGCCAGTCTCCACACCGGCGCAGTGACTGACAGCCGCACATTCTCCTCAAAACATTGGATTCATCCAACGCACGTACAGTTGATAATTCCGCGAATAACTGCAATTGCAGATTTCGAACAGAGATGGCGACAAAGAGGAAAAACTGCGGACTGCAGCTTTAAAGATGAATACTTATTCTTCCAAATAGATTTAGTAGATTATCAAGCAGTTTGTTTCTGAAGAAAAGAAATGGCACTGTAACACAGTTTTGAATGCTTTATAAACTCTACCCAACATTGTTATAAATATATAACTATATATTTTTTATTATACCAAGCAGCCAGTGTACCGTATTATGATTTTTAGACCATTAATACCTTGGTATTGCAAGATGGTGGAGAAATTATATTAATAAACATAATTATAATGTACTCAATACCAGTTATAAAGTGTAGTAATATTTCTAAAAAACAAGAAATATTTTAACCAATATATGTTTTTTTTATCGTGCCGATTTTACGAACCATATGGCATGTCCTGAGACAGAGTTGGACACAGTTTGTCCAGATAGTCTTAGCTTTAGTTTTGATATGTTGATGTGTCTACAGGTGATTCCACAGGAAAACACACCAATGGGGGCGAATAAAATAAGTGTGAGTTTTGCATTTAAAAATTTCTCTTAATTTGACTTAATGTTCAGGTTTCCATATGCATTATTTTCTGATTTATTACATGTTGCTTTATTCAGAAATTTTACGATGCTATATATATATATGTATGTATGTATGAGAGAGAGAGAGAGAGAGAGAGAGAGAGAGAGAGAGAGAGAGAAGATCAAACTATTACGTTTTGCTTTTCTTGTTGAAATACTGATAGTCACTCTTGCCTATTCTTTAAATTCTTCACAGTCATTTCTGCTATGTGGTGCTTTTGCATACCTGTATATTGATTTATGTTCATCAATTTCTTCAATAGATATTAAACGGTGCTCATAAACTTGATCATTGTATTGCATCTCTCTGCAATTCACGTTTTCTGAAAGGGGCTTTATGTAAGAATTTTTTATTCCTTATGTGTGAACAGTCAGTTTGTAACAACACTTAAAAAACGAGACCTTCCCTGACTAGTTTGTCTATGAAAGACTGTGGACTGATTTTTACTTGAAGGATTCGGGATGTTTTTGTCAGGAAAATCAAAAGCATGTGACGATTACGCTCCCGAGAGCCTCTCTATCATTCACACGACATTAATACTTACAATGTTCAGGTTAATGCCGAAAGAGCCATTCTGTACTGTAATGTCAATGTGTCATGCAAGGAAATGTCATACTGATTTAAACTATAGACTCTCATAGTCAGATCTAAAGAGTCTGAACTATACTTTATACTCAGACTATCATAACCGTGTGATATTAATGAGCTCATCTGTCGTCATGATGCCGGTGAATCTCAGATCCACATCTCTATGATCAGATGTTTTCTGAACCGCTGTTTTCTCACCGCTGGCAGTTTTGTGTGTTTATTCTGTTATTGAGAGGAAAGTGTGAAGCACATATTTACAGATTCATCCAAGCGTTGTTCGCTGTGTGGACGTGTCTGGATGTTCGATAACTGTACATCGCTGCAATACGCAAAGAATGAAAAAGATTTTCGTCATGAGTATATTAAGGCCTTAAATCACGTTCAGTCTTTTGTGCGTTACGTGCACGAACTGTAAGTCACTGGCTGCAGTTCAATATAACGGCCACCGGTGTCACTATAACAAGGGTTTCTGAATCCTACATACAGCCCCTTTAATTTCCAAACTTAATTAGCTGAATGTGAATGTTCAATAACCATATTTTATATTTGCTTTAAGGTGGTAAAAGTGGTTGGCAGCAACATCTCACATAAGCTCCGTCTATCTAGCATCAAACCATCAGACGAGGGGACGTACGAGTGTCGAGTCATTGACTTCAGTGAGAGCCAAACCCAGCGGCACAGAGTTCAGGCGTATCTGCAGGTACAACAGAAGATTCATATCAATGAGCAGAAAGAAGAAGAGAAGAAGACATCAGAGCAGAACGCAGGTCCTGAAGACCATCAGATGATCCAGCATGAGGAAGAAGCGGCCCGTCGGGTTCATCATCATCATCACGAGAGGAACGAGACCGGAGCGGGAAACAAACACCAGTCAGAGACACAGTGACTGTCCTGATGAAAACTGCACACTGTAAAGAGGAGAGGAGATGAAACTAGGACAGTCCTGGTTTTACAATCCACGTGTCCTGACCGAGTTTGTCCGGATAATTAGTCCTAGCTTTAGTTTGATTGGTGTAAATAAC